>NC_045977.1:34224783-34412283 GCF_010909765.2 Amblyraja radiata | reverse complement strand
CTTTCCATTGAAACCCAGGCAATAATCCTGCAACGCTTTTAATTTAACAAGTTACATCTCAATTCTAACAGGTGTAAGTAACGAGCCTTACCCTTTGAATTCTGCTTTCAGTGAAGATCGACTCCAAAGTGCTAATGACAAATGTTTCCTTCAACAAGCTCCTCCTGCTGCTGCTGTTCCGTTCTCAAGTTCACCATGTGACTGTACAGAAATTGGTGACGTTGCTTAGTTTTATTGATCTTGTGCAAGTCCACTCTTAATATATTTCTAGTCATTAGGAGCCCGCCTGGTAATTTGTATCCACTGTCAGCAGAAAGCTCACCCCTCCTTATTGCAGGAACGAGAAACTGCAATCACTAGGTCTCATGTGGCAAGGCATTAAATCGCACAGTTTCTTTGAGGAAGGAGATGAGGGGAAATTTCTTTAGTCTGGGGGTGGAGAACCGGTGGAATTCTTTGCCACAGGAGGCCAAATCAGTGGGTATTTTTACAGCAGCGATAGATAGATTCTTCATTAGTGCGGCTGTCAGAGGTTACGGGGAGAAGGCAGGAGAACGGGGTTAGGAGGGAGATATCGCAGAGTAGACTTGATGGGCCGAATGGCCTACTTCTTCTCCTATCACTTATGACTCATGGGTTTGTGGGTTCATATTCACTTAATAGTTCAGCAAATTAAACTAAAACAGGGTGTGTGCAGGAAGGAACTGCAGATGTTGGTTTACACCGAAGATAGACATAACGTCCCCATAACCTCTGACAGCTGCACTAGTGAAGAATCTATCTATCTCTGCTGTAAAAATATCCACTGACTTGGCCTCCCGTGGCAAAGAATTCCACAGGTTCACCACCCCCAGATTGAAGAAATCCTCTCATCCCCTGACTCTCAGTCTGAAGAAGGGTCTCGACCCGAAACGTCACCTATTCCTTTTTTCCAGAGGCTCGATTGTAATCGTGTTTTGTCTTTTCGCTGGCCGGTTGGCACGCAACAAAATATTTTCACTTTACCTCGGTGCAGGTGAGTATTAACTAAACTCGCAGCTATCCGACCCGGCTGAGTAACTCCGGCATTTTGTGTTTATCTTCAAGCTAAGAGAAGGGCTGTGGTTAGCGATTTATTGCAAATACTGGTGCAGGGCTCACGATGGTTGTGTACATGCAGCAAAATCTCCCATTAGTTGCAAACAGCAAATAGCCTTCCTGTAAAAGGACAGACCGTTGCCAGAAAGCTCGCCGACAATAACAGGCAAAGCTAGCGACAGAGAATGGGTAATGTGAGAAGAGATAAGAAAGACTAGTATTTACACGGCATGGTTCATTTCCCTTTTAGAAATGTAACCACCATAGTGATTCACCAATTACAATTTGTTCAGGGTATGATTACAATTTTTTTTTAAATTACTAGACCAGGTGTCCACGATGGCTGTCGGAAGGGAGAATGTACGCTGGCGCGGTTTAGCTGCCGCTGCTCTCTCTTCACATTGTGTTTTGGATTTTTTTGTCTTTGGATCGAATTCTGTCTTTAATTTGTGTATTGGTGATGTCTTTATTATTTATTTTACTCCGATTATATGTTTTTTACTCTTGTTAAATTCTGTAAGGTGTCCTTGAGACTTTTGAAAGGCGCCCACAAATAAAAATGTGTTATTATTATTATTTGGTGTGGACCCGTAGGGCCTGTTCCTCCCAAGGCAATATTCCACCACTGACCCATAGCCCCCAACTGCACAGGCGCGGCTGAGGGGTTCACGTTCTGACGCCAGAGATCTCCGTTGTCACGGCAACCCTCCCTCAACTGCGCCTCGCCATCCCTCTTCCTACCCCTATCCTACCCCACTCCACCTCATCCCCTGCACTCCCTTCTGCTCCTCTTCGCCCTCCCTCTCCTTTCCCCTCTCCTCCTCCCCTCCCCCACTCCCTCACTCCCTCTCCTTCCCTCTACCCTCAGTCACTCCCTCCCTCCCACCACATCACCTCTCCCCTCCCTACCCTCCTCCTCTCCCTCTATCTCCCTGCTCCCCCACTCCTCACCTCCCCCCTATCCCACTCCCCCACTCTCCCTCCGCACATCCCCCACTGCCCTCCGCTCCCTGTATCCCCCACTCCCTACCTCCCCCACCCCCCTGCCCAAACTCTCCCTCCTCACCTCACCACCCCTCACTTTCCCCTACCTCTCCCTCCCTAACCCCCTCCTCTCTCTCTATCCCCTTGCTCCCCCATTCCTCACCTCTCCCCCCTACACCCCCCCCCCCCCCCACATGAAAATCGTGTTTTTTTTTCTTTAAAATAACCTAAACACAATGTTAGCTGTTAATGAAAACTGAAGAATTTGATTAAAGCTGTTATTTTTGAAAATTGTGATTTTTAATGTAAATGAGATTCAAGATCCCATTGTAACATCGTTGAAACGCGGCTGACAGGCAGGGCAAGTGGAAAGGTCATTTGAAAAGTGGTTTTTGTAAAGTTTAAAATGTCAATAACGTACAATATAACATAAATCCGAACTAAACTTGTTTCATTTACATCCCAGGACAATGGTGAGTAAGGAGGGCCTAACATTGTACCGATTTGGCGGAGTTTTGGGCTAACACATCCACGCATGCACGCACACATACAAACAAACAAGATGAGAGTTTTAGTAATATACTAGACCAACTGTTGGGTCCCTGTCACACGGGAGGCCTGGTCCTCCAACGCAATATTGCACCACTCACCCATAGCCCTCACGGGAGGCCTGGTTCCCCAACGCAACTAGTTCCCCAGGACAATAATCCACCACTCACCCATAGGCCCCACGGGAGGCCTGGTCCACCAACGCAACCAGTTCCCCAGGGCAATAATCCACCACTCACCCATAGGCCCCACGGGAGGCCTGGTCCACCAACGCAACCAGTTCCCCAAGGCAATATTCCCCCCCTCTCTCTCTCTGTATCTCTTTCTATGTCTCTTGGTCTAGCCCTGACATTCTGGTCTGTGAGATGCCATTGTGATGCCATCGCTGCAACTCGCCCCTCCCCCCCCCCCCCCCCCCGACACTGGTCTGTGACATGGCATTGTGACATCATCCCTGCAACTGTCAGAAACCTCTCATGTTATTCTGAGGATTTGGCTTTTTGATACGTTTAAATATCAATAACTTGTGAAATATAACATCAAATCCGAAGGAAACTTGACATGAACGACCACCGGACAAAGGTGTGTAAGGTGATGCAAAAATGTATGCGCTACCATGTACCGTTTTGGTGTTAGTCCCCCCTTTATTCACAAATCTTGAGTTTTTAAGTTTAATTTTTTTTTGTAAAATATAACATCAAATGTGAAGAATCTTGATACGGATGATGATGGGGTAAAGCCCCTGTCCCACTTAGGCACGTTTTTCGGCGACTACAGGTGACTAGGCTGTCACCACATGGTCGCGGGGTGACGCCTGTATGGCCATGAGTCGTCTCCTCAAGTCGCCTAAAGAGTCGTAACATTTTTCTGGTCGCCGCTGAATTTTGAAATGTTCAAAACTTTTTGCCGACTGTGGGCTTGACGTAGCTTGTCTTCTCCTGTCGTAGGCGCTGTCGTAGATTGTCGCCAGGATGACGCAGGTTGTCGCCAGGTGACGTTGGTTGTTGCCGGGTGCTGACTTCGGTGAATTCCATTGGCGACTGCCTACGTCAACCGGCGACAGGTACCGGCGACTGAATTGTCTTCAGTTGTCGCCTACAGGGTCGTTACTTGTCATAGCTTGTCGCAGGTGGACTTTGGTTGTTGTAGGTTGTCACCTGTGTGGTCGTAGGTTGTCATATGTGTGGTCGTAGGATGATGTCCTAATGGGTCACCGGTTGTCAGTAGCTTGCTGTAGCTTGAGGTTGACTAGGTGGTAGGTTGTTGTAGATATTGTCATGGGTGGTGGGGGGGGTGGGGGGGGGGTCCAGTCACCGCTTTTTCGGTGACCTGCCATGACTGTGCTACCTTTAGAATGGAAATAGGGAGGAACTTTTTAGCCAGAAGGTGGTGAATCTGTGGAATTCCTTAGACTGTGGTCCTCCCGACGGAGCCTTGGCGTTGGCTGCACCGAGCTTCAGTGCGTCCCTCAGCACGTACTCCTGCAGTCTGGAGCGGGCCAGTCGGCAACGTTCCCTGACGGACGTCGAACTTCGGCCCATCAAGTCTACTCCAAGTCTGATCTATCCCTCCCTCCTAACCCCATTCTCCTGCCTTCTCCCCATAACCCCGACACCCATACTAATAATCTATCTATCTGTGCTTTAAAAATATCATTAACTTAAAGAATTCCACAGATTCACCACCCTCTGACTAAAGACATTTCTCCTCATCTCCTTCCTAAAGGAACGTCCTTTAATTCTGAGGCTAAGACCTCTAGTCCTAGACTCTCCCACTAGTGGGAACACCCTCTCCACATCCATTCTCTCCAAACCTTCCTCTATTTGGTAAGTTTCAATGAGGTCTCCCCTCATTCTTCTAAACTCCAGCGAGTACAGGCCCATAGCCGTCAAACTGTCATCATGTTATCCCACTCATTCCTGGCAATGATCAAAATGGGGGGGGGGGGGGGGGGGGGTACGCAGGGGAATGGCATTCCCCTACTTTTCAGTTTCCAGCTCAGGTTTAATGAGTACTGCAGAAAGATTGGGGTCGTTTATCACTTGATTCAACTGAGACGAAAACGACTTGTTAACTGCCACTGTTAGCACTTGTTAACAGCCAGTAGTTAACACATAGTTATACAATGTGTCACCCATACATTGATCTGCATTCCTCAGTCAATATAATTGTGTTTTGACCAAGTATTAATGACTCAGCGGGTCAGGCAGCATCTCTGGAGAGAAGGAATAGGTGACGTTTTGGGTCGAGACCCTTCCTCGGACCCTCCATAGATCCAACCTGACCTGCTGAGTTCTCCAGCACTTTCTGTTTTGCTCTTAAAATAAATCCGTGGTCCGCAGAAGAAACAACACGATAGACCACCCTGGAAGTGCAAGTTTTGCTGTACACTTCATACAGTAGAACACAATGCTAGGTACGACGGTGACCACAACTTCTACTGAAGTGCGGATGGTCATCGGCTCGCCAGGAGCTCATCCGCCCTTTGACAGGTCTTGTTTTTGGTCTTGTTGGGCGTCTACAGCACCCTCCTCACCTGGCAAACCAGGTGGGGGAGAGAGTTTAGTCGCCGACTATCTGACCATGGAGCAGGTAGCACGGGATTACATGGTACCCGTGGCGGGAGGAACTCCCCCCAACTTGACTGATATGGTGCCCAGAATTGCTCACAATGCTTCAAATGCAGCCTTACCAGCGCCTTACAGATCCTGTTGTACATCATGCATTTGTGGGTGACTTCTAAATGGGAAATGAATGACAACAGAGGTAGTGAAAGGAAAAGAATGGCTGGAATGGAACACATATGGAACACATTTGTTTCTGGAAATCTGAAGTGAAGGAGAATGGTGAAAATAACCAAGAAATCCAGCGCCATCTGTGGAAGGAGAAATACTGAGTTAAGCTTAGTGATTGCTGACATCAGAACCATCCCCCATTCTGGTCCAAACTAGAAAGGCCAATTATCTGAGAGTTTTTAATGAAGTGTTGATTCCCAGATGCTGTAACATGCCGAGACGTAAGATGAAATGCCATTCTTCGCGCTTTTGTTGATACTGTGTGAGATGTCAAAGGTGAAGCGGTCACTGTGGGAGAGCGATATTGAATTAAAGAGACAGTCAACAGGAACAGATTCACCCTTAATAACGTTTTTATTGATGGCTGAAGGTTGCCGTAACCCCGTACAGTCTAGTTTAGAGATACAGCATGGAAACAGGGCCTTTGGCCCACCGAGTCCACGTCGACCAGCGACCCCCGCACACTAGCACTATCCTACACACATAAGGGACAATTTACAATTATACCAAGCCAATTAGCCTACAAACCTGTACGTCTTTGGAGTGTGGGAGGAAACCGGAGATCCCGGAGAAAACCCACGCAGGTCACGGGGAGAACGTAGGAATCTCATACAGACTGCACCCGTCGTCAGGATCGAACCCGGGTCTCCAGCAGTGTAAGGCTGCAACTCTACCGCTGCGCCACCCACTGAAAGCACATTCATGACTTTTACAGCTGTGTACACAAATTCCTGCTGTCAGTTTGTTAGTCATGGGATAGCAATATTTTGACAATCAAAACTGATGCAAAACATGCAGTTATGGCTCACTCCCCATAGATATCTCATAACCTTCTGAGTACATCCAGCTTTTCTGTCTATGTTTCAGATTTCCAGTCTTTTAGTTAAGACAGTATTGACCATATAATGGCAGTATGGGCAGCATGGTGGCGCAGTGGTAGAGTTGTCCTTCCGTAGGTGGATGCTACTGGATGTACTCGGCTTGTACTCGCTGGAATTTAGAAGATCGAGGGGGAATCTGATAGAAACTTACAAAATTCTTAAAGGGGTTGGACAGGCTAGATGCAGGAAGATTGTTCCCGATGTTGGGGAAGTCCAGAACAAGGGGTCACAGTTTAAGGATAAGGGGGAAATCTTTTAGGACCGAGATGAGAAAAACATTTTTCACACAGAGTGTGGTGAATCTCTGGAATTCTCTGCCACAGAAGGTAGTTGAGGCCAGTTCATTGGCTATATTTAAGAGGGAGTTAGATGTGGCCCTTGTGGCTAAAGGTATCAGGGGGTATGGAGAGAAGGCAGGTACAGGACACTAAGTTGGATGATCATATTGAATGGCGGTGCAGGCTCGAAGGGCCGAATGGCCTACTCCTGCACCTATTTTCTATGTTTCTACGTGATAACATCATTATTGACAGGTATGCTAAAGTGTCATGGTATTGTTGGTCATCATTCTTTCTTTTAAGCCCCATTTTATGCCTTTAAACACAAGAAAACTTCTTGCCAACGGTAAATAGCGAGTTAAAAGAACCCGTTTAAGTTCAAGTCAAGTTACATTTATTGTCACATGCATCAATTGGTACAGTGAGATATGAGTTACCGTACGGCCATATGAATAAAAAAGAGCACAATACATGATAGAATTTAACATGAACATCCCCACACAGCGGAATCAACGTTTCCCACTTTGAGGGAAGGCAATAAAGTCGTCATCTTCCTCATTGTTCCTCATTGCTTCCTCATTGATCCCCCAGTGAGTCAGACAGCATTTTTTCAGACTCTCCAGCATTTTGTGTTCATCTCCGACATAAACCAGCATCTGCTGTTCCTTCCTACGGACACCCATGCTATTCTTTAGTTTCGTTTATTGTCACGTGTATCGAGGTACAGTGAAAAACTTTTGTTGCGTACTATCCAGTCAGCGGGAAGACAATACATGATCGCAATCACGCCATTTAGAGTGTATAATAATAATAAATTTTATTTAATGGGCGCCTTTCAAACATCTCAAGGACACCTTACATAGTATATCGGAATAACATATAATCGGAATATAACAATAAAGACATCACAGAGACACAAATTAAAAACAGGATTCAATCCAAAAACAGAAAATCAAAAACACAGTGTGAAGAGGGAGCAGCGGCAGCCAAAGCGCGCCAGCGTCCACTCTCTCTTCACGGCAGCCATCTTGGACACAGACCTACAAGACTACAAATAGACAAAAAAATAACGCTTAGTGCGATTCTGCAAATGGCATTAGTGACTCACATACATGTTACGTGCCTTATATTCATCCCACTCCAGGCACATGCCACATATTCAACCTACTCCAGGCTCCTTGCATTTGAGGCTGTTAACTTTTTGCGGAGAATGTCGGCTGGAAGTAAGGAGCAAGCAGATCAAACTTGAAGATACTTTCAAAGACCTTGTGTGCAATCATCGAGCCTGCAGCATTGAACACACCCCCAGATACCCGGGTTTAATCCTGACTATGGGTGCTGTCTGTGTGGAGTTTGTATGTTCTCCCTGTGATCACGTGGTTTTTCTCTGGGTTATCCAGTTATCCATTGTTCCCGATGTTGGGGAAGTCCAGGACAACGGGTCACAGTTTAAGGATAAGGGGGAAATCTTTTAGGACCGAGATGAGAAAAACATTTTTCATACAGAGAGTGGTGAATCTGTGGAATTCTCTGCCACAGAAGGTAGTTGAGGCCAGTTCATCGGCTATACTTAACAGGGTTAGATGTGGCCCTTGTGGCTAAAGGGATCAGGGGGTATGAAGGCAGGTACAGGATACTGAGTTGGATGATCAGCCATGATCATATTGAATGCAGGCTTGAAGGGCCGAATGGCCTACTCCTGCACCTATTTTCTATGTTTCTATGTTTCTCCCACACTCCAGACGTACAGGTTCATAAGTTAATTGACTTTGGTAAAAATTGTAAATTGCCCTGAAGGTATGTCGGACAGTGATAGTGTATCAGCGGCGACTCGGTGGGCCGAAGGGCCTGTTTCCGTGCTGTATTTCTAAACTAAATTAAACTACCCAGACTCAGACCTACTAACAGCTTCCTGGTTCAGTACGGGCACAGGACAACCTACATATCTCTCGCCTCATTTACTGAGGCATCTGGTCGAAGGAACCCACAATCCTTCCCATGCTGTTCCATAGTTTACTGCTTCTCAATACTGGCTCCCTTCCACCATAACAGCAACAATACCCACCCATCCGTTACATGTTGGTCTTGTACTTCTTGTTTTCAAAAGCTTTCACAAAAATTGGGCGTTAATCTTCCCGAATTAAAACCATTGTAATAATTGTGACCTTTGGAAAATCAGTCCAACAGCATTGCCTGAAAAGTCAACATGGTATTGAATTGAAATATCTCCAAAGGGCGGCACATCAGTGGAGTTGTTGCCTTACAGCGCCAGAGAACCGGGTCCGATCCTGACTGCTGGTGCTGTCTGACTGGAGTTTGTACGTTCTCCCTGTGACAACGTGGGTTTTCTCCGGGGGCTCCGGTTTCCTCCCACATTTCAAAGAAGTACAGGTTTGTAGATTAACTAGATTGTTTTAATTATGTAAATTGCCGCCAGAGGGTAGGATGCAAATCTGGGAAAACATAGAACCCATGTGGACAGGTGATTGTTGGTCAGCGCGGACTTGGTGGGATGAAGGGCCTGATTCCACGCTGTATCTCTAGACCAAAAACAAATGTGATAATATCACCAATTGCAACTTGCTGTTTCCTTTCAACGTGCAAGAAACTCCCATCTGAAATAACATCGTGTGACTTTGAGATTGAAGTGACTTTATTGCAACACAGTTTATTTAGGATTGTAAATGCCATCACAAAGACGAAAGAACTCCAAATCTTTCACTCCAAAGAAATGTTACCAAGGACCTTGAGATTTCAATGAGCAAAACTATTTCATTTCATACCCCCAGCATTCATGTTTTATACCAATTGAGGAACCAGTTTATCTGGTTATGAAAAATGTTCATTGTTCCCTAGTGAGTAATAAAATGAGAGTTGACAACACAAACTTTTATGAGATTAGGAAGTTTTTTTTACTGAGGAACTGATAGGATGTGCTTCCCCTATCTCTTTGTCCTCTGCCTTTAAGTTAACTAGGTGCTGACGTGAATGCAGTACATCCTGGATACGTGTCATTGGGATGGAGCCAAGTAATAGCACAGTGTGTGCTTAACAAGGGTTCCTGAGTTTAGTTTAGGTTAGAGATACAGCGCGGAAACAGGCCCTTCGGCCCACCGAGTCCGCACCGACCAGCGGTCCCCGCACATAACTCTTCTACACACGCTAGGGACAATTTACACATACACCGAGCCAATTAACCTACATACATAGAAACATAGAAATTAGGTGCAGGAGTAGGCCATTCGGCCCTTCGAGCCTGCACCGCCATTCAATATGATCATGGCTGATCATCCAACTCAGTATCCCGTACCTGCCTTCTCTCCATACCTTGTGATCCCCTTAGCCACAAGGGCCACATCTAACTCCCTCTTAAATATAGCCAATGAACTGGCCTCGACTACCCTCTGTGGCAGGGAGTTCCAGAGATTCACCACTCTCTGTCCAGAGATTCACCACATCTTTGGAGCGTGGGAGGAAACCGAAAATCTTGGAGAAAACCCACGTGGTCACGGGGAGAACGTGCAAACTCCGTACAGACAGCAGCTGTAGTCGGTCTCGAACCCGGGTCTCCGGCGCTGCAAGCGCTGTAAGGCAGCAACTCTACCGCTGCGCCACCGTGCCGCCCAAGTGAGGCGATGTCTGTTTGCTGGTATCGCCAACTCCAACCCAATTCAGGCCTACTAGAGTTTTTAACTTGCCAGATCAACGGTTTAATTTAATGGTTCAATGGCACTTTATTTGTCACATGTACCGAGGTGCAGTGAAATTCATTTTTGTATACGGTTCAGTACAGGTATGACTATATAACAGGTGCTGTCGAGTTTGTATGTTCTCCCTGTGGTGAACCACATGTGTTTTCTCCGGGTGTTCTGACTTCCTCCCGCATTCCAAAGATGTGCAGGCTAGGAGGTTGATTGGCTTCTGTAAATTGTCCCTAGCATGTAGGCTAGAACTAGCGTATGGCGATCGCTGGTCGACGCGATGATCGGTGGGCCGAAGGGCCTGTTTCCACACTGTATCTCCAGCTAAACTTAAACTAAACATAAACTAATCCCACGGACTAATCCCACGGAGTGGCGGCGCGGCTCTGGCTGCAGCGGCTCACCGGCAGTCCTGTTTGTTTTGTGTTTTTTGTGTTGTTTATTTTCGTTTTGGTTAGTCTAGTTTTGGTTTTTAGTTTGTGTTTGGGGAGGGGGGGGGTTGAAACGGGGCTTGCTGTCTCTCCCTGCGGGGGAATGGGACTTGTTTGTCGTATTCCCCTTCTCTGCCTCCGTCTGCGCTGAGGCCTAATGGCGGAGCTGGCGACCTCGAGGCTCAGGAGGCAGAGCCCGCCAGGACTCGCCCTGAGCTCGCTCCCGTGAGGGCGGCCCGGCTCGGGGCTGGAACAGTGCTTCCGTGAGGGGCTGTGACGCTCCCGTGAGGGCGGCCTGGCCCGAGGAAGGAACGGTGCTCCCGTCGGAGTGGCCGAGCTCGGGGAGGTACGGCGTTCCCAGCCCGAGGGAGGAGCGGCGCCCATGTCGGGGCGGCCCAGCCCGAGGGAGGAGCGGCGCCCATGTCGGGGCGGCCCGGCCCGGGGAAGAAGCGATGCCCAAGTCGGGGCGGCCCAGCCCGAGGGAGGTATGGTGCCCATGTCGGGGCGGCCCAGCCCGAGGGAGGTACGGCGCCCATGTCGGGGCGGCCCAGCCCGAGGCTGAAGACGGCACGATACTCACGTAAGGGTGGCTGGGACGGTGTTCTGGCGGTGGTGGCCTGAGTCCGGGGTTCGGCCGCGGGCCAGCGGCTACGTCAGCAGGACTGGTGGGCTGGTGGGCGGCAGCTTCGACCACCCCGGGCCGCGGGACAGTTTTTAACATCACCCGTGGGGTATCGCCTCAGCGCAGAGGGAGAAGAGGAGGGAAGAGACTGCAGACCTAAAGACTTTGCCTCCATCACAGTGAGGAGATGCTGGGTGGACTCACTGTGGTGGATGTTAATATGTGTTTATTGTTGTTTTTTATTGTATTGTATTGTATGTATGACTGCTGCAATTTCGTTCAGACTTCGGTCTGAATGACAATAAAGGCTATCTAATCTAAGATCAAGTTCATGGTCAAAACTCAGTTTGGGGAAGTAAACAATGGCACAAAAAGAATGAAGTTATGATATATAATTCCTCAATTAGTATCACGCAAATATGTTAATTTAAAATACGGGAATTTTCTGGATGAGATACTGTATATAGCTCTCCGGTTTCAAATAGCATACCTTTTAGTTTAAGTGCCATCATAGTTATTGATTAAGCTAATTGATCACCTTACTGGAAATAATTCCATTCGCCTCAATTTATACTTTCTTATTAGTGCACATAGAAATTAATAAAACAGGAGTTACACATTAATAACTCACAAGTCATGTATTATTGACTTCCATTAACTTGAGGCTTGTATTTACATTCTCAAAATGTACTTAGTAGAATAAAAACTTTGAGACAGTAAACATGTACCAATACTTCAGCACAGCGTGAATAGTCAGCTTAGTTTAGTTTATTGTCACGTGTACCAAGTTACATTGGAAAGCTTTTTGTTGCGTGCCACCCAGTCAGTGGAAAGCTAACACACGATTACAATCAAGCCATCCACAGTGTACAGATACATGATAAAGGGGGTAGTGCAAGATAAAGTTCTTAATCTCCTTCCTATATTCTGCCTTGTCATTATTTGATATCTGGCCCACAATCTGATTTTGTCTGCAAATTTGTAAATGGAATTGGATTTGCATTTGGCTGCACAGTCGTGGGTTTATAAGGGGTAAAGAAGGGGGCTGAGGGCACATCCTTGAGGAGCTGAAATTAGGACGTCTTTGGAAATCAATAAACTCCAGATGCTGGAAATCTAAAATAATACGGAAAATGCTGAAAAAATACTCAGCAGATCAGGCAGCATCTGTGTGAAGAGAAACAGAGCTTTACTGTACATCAGAAATTCTTCTTCAGAATATCGTTTAAACATTTAAGAGTACTAAGAAAGGTTCCGACTGAAAATGTCACCTATTAGTCATAGTGCGTAGAGTCATGGAGAAACAGGCCCCTCTGTACAACTTGCCCCCACCGACTAACATGTCCCATCTATACTAGCCCCACCTGCATGCGTTTATAGCCCAAATCCCTCAAAACCCATCCTATCCAATCCATGCACCTGTCTAAATGTTTCTGAAACGTTGCGATCGTCCCTGCCTCAACTAACTCCTCCGGCAGCCGTTCTTTCTATCAGGAGATGCTGCCTGTCCGGCTAAGTTACTCCAGCATTTTGTGTTCATCTTCGGTGTACACTAACACCTGTAGTTCCTTCCCACACATTCAAGTATTTCCAGCTTTTTTTTCGTTCTTGTTTTAGGACTTTTTTTGGTTTTGATTCTCAACCCGTGCCAAGAGTTCGCCCTTTAATGGCATGATCCTGAGTGGCCCTGGTTGGAAAGGCAAAAGGCAGCCAGACAATACTGCGACCTCCAGGTTCAGGAACAGCTCTTTCCCAACAGCTATTATACTCTTGAACAGCAACAGCCCCTTTGAACTAAACTACAATCTGATTTGGTTGCGCTAGTGACTTTGGGGGTTTGTTTTACACTAATATTGATTTTGTTTTAATGTATTGTACTGCCTTTTGTTTACTGTGTTATCTATGAGTACAGTGTCTAGACCTTTTATGCTTCCGTTTAGATTAGAGATACAGCATGGAAACAGGCCCTTCGGCCCATTGAGTGCACGCACGCCGGCCACAAATCACCCATTCACACTCGTTGTCCCACCACACGCCAGGGCGATTTACAGAAGTCAATTAACCTACAATCCCGCATGTCTTTGGAATGTGGGAGGTAACCGGAGTACCTGGAGAAAACCCACACGGTCACAGGGAGAACGTGCAAACTCCACTCAGATAGCACTCGAGATCAGGATCGAAACCGGGTCTATGGCGCTGTGAGGCAGCAGCTCTACCATTGTGCCACAGTTGCGAGTTAGAATCTAATTGTTCTGTTTTTGGTACATATGACAATTAAACACTCTTAACTCTTGAGAGCGACAGCGCCAGAGACCCGGGTTCGATCCTCACTGCGGGTGCTGTCTGTATGGAGTTTGTACGTTCACCCCGTGACCTGTGCTGGTTTTCCCCGGGTGCTCCGGTTTCCTCCCACACTCCAAAGACGTACAGGTTTGTAGGTGAATCGGCTTAGTAAAATTGTACATTGTCCCTAGTGTGCGGATGGTGAGTGCGAGGATCGCTGGTTGGTGTGGACTCGGTGAGCCGCAGGGCAATGTATCTCTAAATGTATCTGGGACGACAGATGACACAATGGGCTAAGTGTTCGGCTGGCAACCGGAAGGTAGCCGGTTCGAATCCCGCTTGGAGTGCATACTGTCGTTGTGTCCTTGGGCAAGACACTTCACCCACCTTTGCCTGTGTGTGAATGTGTGTGAGTGATTGGTGGTGGTCGGAGGGGCCGTAGGCGCAGAATGGCAGCCACGCTTCCGTCAGTCTGCCCCAGGGCAGCTGTGGCTACAGAAGTAGCTCACCACCACCGAGTGTGACTGAGGAGTGAATGAATAATGCGATGTAAAGCGCCTTGAGTATTAGAAAGGCGCTATATAAATCCCATCCATTATTATTATTATTATTATATTGATCTAAAGCAGCAGGTAATGCAGCTCTCTCACAAGTCCAGTGATGCAGGTTCAACCCTGATCTACGGAGCCGTCAGTGTGGAGTTTGCACGTTCTCCCTGTGGCTGTAGGTTTCCCTCAGTTTAGAGATACAGCGCGGAAACAAGCCCTTCGGCCCACCGAGTCCGCACCTACCTACCAGCGGTCCCGTCACATTTACTCATATCCTACACACACTAGAGACAATTTACAATTGTACCAAGCCGATTAACCTACAAACCTGTACGTCTTTGAAATGTGGGAGGAAGCCGAAGATCTGCGTCACGGGGAGAAGGTACAAACTCTGTACACACAGCACCCGTGGTCGGGATCGAACCAGGGGCTCCGGCACTGTAAGGCAGCAACTCTATCACTGCACCACCATGACGCCCTTGCTTTCAGTTCTTCTTCAGCATACAGGCAGTTTTGTTATATTGTGATAGGGGCTTTCCTCAAAAACGTCGTGTTAGAGAAAATCACATTAGAAAAACTATTGGTTCAGTAGGAACAGGGGATTAGAGGAGAGAGATTCTGTTTCGCAATAAAAAAGTTATTTTTTCCATAGGATTTTAAAAATAAACGTTTTTTTAATAGCTAGAAGTTGATTTTTGTTAATGCAAACTACTGTTGCCCTAAATGGCCACCTATATTTAAGAAACATGAGAAGTTGTGCTAAGACCCAGATTGGTATGGTGCCTTGCCAGCCGTTAATTAGCCTGCTGACCATAATTGTTCATCTCACGTGGGAAGAAGGTGAGACAATCTGGAGCAAATAAAGAACAAAGTGCTGGAGGAACTCAGCTGGTCAGGCCGCATCTGTGGAGCCAAAGGGAGAGTTTTGAGTCAAAACCAACCTGGAACATCAACCATGCCACTGCCTCCACAGATGTGGAGATCCATGAGTTCTTCCAGCAGACACAAGGAACTGCAGATGCTGGTTCACAAAGAGACATGTAACTCAGCGGGTCAGGCAGCATTCTGGGAGAACATGGATAGGTGACGTATTGGATCAAAGGTCTTTTATTGCCGCTTGTACCAATTAAGGTGCAGTGATGTGCGAATTACCACACAGCCATACTGAAAAAAAGCGACAAGACCCAGAACGCTCCCACTTCGGGGCGGTCGAAGGTCCCGCGGCTTGGAGCTCCCAAAGTCGGTCTCTAACCAGAGACTGCGAGCTCACGTTGTTAAAGCCCCGCGGTTGGAGCTCAGAGGTCGATCCGTGTGTTAAAGGGATCGCGAGCTCCACGATGGTAAATCCGCAGGCTCCCGCAGTTGGAGCTCCCGAAGTCGGTCTCCAGCAAAGGTCGGCAACTCCTCGATGTTAGACCGCAGTGCGGACGGAGATACGATACGGGAAAAAAAAAAATCACATCTCCGTCGAGGTAAGAGATTAGAATAAGTTTCCCCCAACTCCTCCCCACCACGCCCCACATAAAAAATGCTAAAGAACGCTAAAAACATACAGAAAGCTGGAAGAGAGTTGGAGGCAGGACGGTCTGGCGAGTGACAGGTGGATACAGGCAAGGGAGGTTTTCATCGGCTGATGGCTGGACAAAGGCAAGAGATGAAAAGGCCAAAGGTGCAGTGTGTTTTTAGCTGTAGCATTTGGGCAGCCTCTCCACCCAAAGGGTGGATTGTGTATGGAACGAGCTGCCGGAAGAGGTAGCTGAGGCAGGGACTATCGCAACGTGCATGGACAGAACAGGTTTAGAGTGGTATGGGCCAGACACAGGCAGGTGGAACTAGTGTAAGTGGGACATGTTGGTCATTGGGGGCAAGTTGGGCCGAAGAGTCATGCTGTATGACTCTATTTACTCAGTGGGTTTAGCATCAAAGGATGAGTCAGGGGAATGGAAAGGATTTCCAAAAAGCATTAAACTATTATTTTTAATCACCTCTGTGTTTCACCGACCATAACTTTCCATCAATGGCAGAACAAAGTTCAGAATTGCTTCTGACGGCTGAGGTGTGGCAGCGGTATGTGTACTTTGCTATTTAAATTAGAGATGTGTATACAATGCCGCTCCTGGCGTTGCACAATGGGGCCTTGGAAAATAGAGAATTTCGAAATTTAATAAATGGGAAGTTGAGGTGAAACCCAAGACTAAAGCTGGTGCGCTGACGTATATTAAATGGACTATTTACATTGCTACTTATGTCAGGGTGTTGGTAGGATGAGGTACATGATTCATAGCAAACATTCCAATGTGGAGGAAGCAAAGTCAATTTACTCAACAAGTATTGTGTTCAGACAATACAAGATTTACAACATCCTCTCCCAATCAAAATAGTTGTAATTTCTTTAGCCAATTTTATATATATATATATATATATATATATAAATAAATTGTCTGCATAAAACCAATCTCACCTGCAGATGTGTAAGAAGGAACAGTAGATGCTGGTTTACAGCGAAGATAGACACACGATTTGTTTAGTTTTGAGATACATCGCGGAAACAGGCCCTTCGGCCCACCGGGTCCGTCCCGCACATTAACTCCATCCAACACGCACTAGGAACAATTTTTACATTTTCAAGCCAATTAACCTACAAACCCGCACGTCTTTGGCGTGTGGGAGGAAGCTGAAGATCTCGGAGAAAACCCACGCAGGTCACGGGGAGAACGTACAAACTCGGTACAGACAGCACCCGTAGTCGGGATCGAACCCGGGTCTCCGGCGCTGCATTCGCTGTAAGGCAGCAACTCTACCCCTGCGCCACCGTAACCGGTGTATTTTACATTTGAACAATAACAAGGTTTCCCATGGAATCTGTGGCCACATACGAGTTAATTATTAGCTCCAGGCCGGGTTAGATACTGCCAAAGAGATTTTCTGAAGAACATGTCTCTGTTCAGGTGGAAGGTGGTTCACTTATAGGAAATGCCACCTAATTATTGAAAGGAAAATTTTGTTTTAAAATCCTGGGATAAGCTAATCCACTTCTGGCCCCAAGACAAAGACAACGTGAGATTTATAGCCACTTAACAAAACCGTGCAGGCCCGTTATCTGTAAATTAGAAAATATAAAGATGAAAACTAATCTTTAAAAAAAAAACAATAATTGACACTTTATTTGTTGAGAAACAGCTCTACCAAGACTCTGTACAAACGGGACAACTCTAAAATTGGTTCTTTCCTTGACCTTTAATATATTCTAACAAACCCAGAACTCTGTTCTATTCTCCTTTTATCAGAATTTGATCTGCTATTAAGTTGCGATACTTAAGTTGCGATACCATGCACGTTGCGATAGTCCCTATCAGCTATTTCCATGCTGTATGACTCGATTTCTGATCCTATCCAATCTAGTATTGAATCAGGGAGCAGTTTCCAAGTTCAAGTTCAAGTGAATTTATTGTCATGTGTACCATAAATAGTTTTGTCAGCAGTGGCAAGGTTCTGGGGTGTCAGAGTCAAATACAAATTCCGCCTGAACATGTTTACAGTCTTCTAGACCTGAAATGAAAGACAGAATGGAAAAGATGTGTTAAAATAGCTCCCAACTTCTTACCCCTCTGATGAATAAAAATATCCAATTTAAAAAATATTCCTCATTGAGGATCATAACATTTTACATAGGAATCGGTGGGGTGCAATTGGCAGCCGCATTAATTTCATAAGTAATAGTAGCAGAATTAGGCCATTCGGCCCATCAAGTTTACTGAAGAAGGGTCCCAGCCTGAAACTTCACCTGTCCTTTTTCTTCAGAGATGCTGCCTGACGTTAAAAACATCGCGGAGCTGCGGGCGGCGGCGCTGAACTTCACATCGGGAGCCTGGGATCTCGCGACGAGATCGCCAGTTGAGCTCCATTCGGCGCGGCCTTGTCGGCTCCGGAAGCCACGGTCTCGAGTAGGGAGGCGGCCGTTTCCAGGGTTCCCAAGCCGCTGAGAGGACTCTCCCGACGCCGGAACATCATCACCCGGCGAGGACGGCCTGGAACATCGGGCCTCCGTAGAGGCAACTGTGGAGGCCTCAATAGGCCCGACTATGGGTGGACATTGGGGATGGGACTGGACTTTGTGCCTTCCCCCATAATGGGAACCATTGTGGGGGGATGTTTTTATGTTAAAGCTATTTATTATTGTTATGTTTGTATTCTTTTTTATGTGCTGCATTGGCAAAAAGAATTTCACTACATCTAGGTGTATGTGACAATAAATCAACCTTTGAACCTTTGACCCGCCAAATTACTCCAACACTTTGTGTCTATCTTTGGCTTAAAGTGAGGTTTGTATTCAAGCCTGTAAGAGACTGAGAGTATGTTTATTTCTTTGACATCCGATGAATTAAATACCCTTAAAATAGAGGTGAAAAATTACGAATTATGGAACATTTTAACTTTGGGGAAAAAATAACATATTGAAAACATTATATTGGAGTAAAACAATTAAAATATTGCCCAGTTATTGCCTCCACATCGATAGGTGAGAATCCCACAAATAATTGGGGGGTCAGTCTGGGCAAGTTGGGCCGAAGGGCCTATTTCCATGCTGTATGACTCGATGTCTGATCCTATCCAATCTAGTATTGAATCAGGGAGCAGTTTCCAAGTTCAAGTTCAAGTTCAAGTGAGTTTATTGTCATGTGTCCCTGTATAGGACAATGAAATTCTTGCTTTGCTTAAGCACACAGAAAATAGTAGGCATTTACTACAAAACAGATAAATGTGTCCATATACCATGATATAAATATATACACACATGAATAAATAAACTGGTAAAGTGCAAATAACAGAAAGTGGTTATTAATAATCAGAGTTTTGTCCGAGCCAGGTTTAATAGCCTGATGGCTGTGGGGAAGTAGCTATTCCTGAACCTGGTTGTTGCAGTCTTCAGGCTCCTGTACCTTCTACCTGAAGGTAGCAGGGAGATGAGTGTGTGGCCAGGATGGTGTGGGTCTTTGATGATACTGCCAGCCTTTTTGAGGCAGCGACTGCGATAAATCCCCTCGATGGAAGGAAGGTCAGAGCCGATGATGGACTGGGCAGTGTTTACTACTTTTTGTAGTCTTTTCCTCTCCAGGGCGCTCAAATTGCCGAACCAAGCCACGATGCAACCGGTCAGTATTCCAAGTCTTATGCTGGGGAATCCCAGGAAGACTGAGCTCCACTTCTCTCCTTAGATGCTGCCTCACCTGCTGAGTTTCTCCAGCATTTTGTCTACCTCATAAACTAGTAATCTGCCCTACACACGAGGGATAATTTACAATTTACAGAAGCCAATTAACCTACACCTGGAGAAAACCCACGCAGCCACAGGAAGAACGTACAAATTCCACACAAGCAGCACCCGTAGTCAGGATCGAACCCGGGTCTCTGGCACTGCCAGGCTGCAGCTCCACCGCTGTGCCACCCTGAAGAAGGGCACCGACCCAAAACGTCGCCTGTCTGTTCCCTCCGCTGATGCTGCCTGACCCGCTGAGTTCCTCCAGCACTTTGCGCTTTGCTAGAGGATCGGCAGCATCTGTGGAAAGCAGAACTGTTAATGGTTTACACAATAGGACTCTTCACCAGGCCCGAGAAAGAGAGAAACTAATCAGAAGCAGCAAAATGCTGGTGAAACTATGGGAATTTCTCTGGTGGAGCGAACATATGTGACAACACAAGAGACTGCAGATGCCGGAATCTGAAGCAACAATCTGCTGGAGGAACTCAGCAGGTCAAGCAGCATTTATGGGGTGGAAAGGAATTGTCAATGTTTTGGATCGGTTCGGATAAGATTCTTTGGTTGCGTCATTTGCTGTTGAAACCCCAAGTCTTGGCTAGAGGATGAGAAGGCAACAAATTACTGGAAATGTGTGGGTTGCATCAAAGAAGAATTCAGGATGTTTGTGTTTTTAAATCAGTGTCTGGTTTTATATAGTTGGAATAAACTGTGTTTTGCTGAATGATTTTTGGCACTAGGTTGCATTGTGGAGATATGCAACACTGATTTAAAAAATACTAGATATTAATCTGTCATGTTATTCTGTCTTGAAATAAGGTTTAACCGCATTGTGGCTCCTAAAAGTGTTGCAATTTTGTAAAAAAAAAACTGCTGATGCTGGTTTATACCAAATATAGACACTTCCGGAAGTGGCGGCGCTGGGAACGGCTGCGGCTCGCCTGCAGTCCGTTTGTCTTTACTTTTTTGTGTTGTTTTTTTTCGTTTTGTGTAGTTGCGTTTTTGGTTTTTAGGTTGTGTTTATGTGGGGGGGTTGAAACGGGGTTTGCTGTCTCTCCCTTGGGGGGAATACGACTTTTTCGTCGTATCCCCCCTCTCTGCCTCCGTCTGCGCTGAGGCCTAATGGCGGAGCTGGCGACCTCGGGACTCCGGAGGCAGCCTGTCAGGACTTGCCCTGGGCTCGCTCCCGTGAGGGCGGCCCAGCTCGGGGCTGGAACTGCGCTCCCGTGAGGACGGCCTGGCGAGGGGCCGAGACTCTCCCGCGAGGGGCTGTGGCACTCCCGTCGGAGTGGCCCAGCCCGAGGGAGGAACGGCACTCCCGTCGGAGTGGCCCAGCCCGAGGGAGGAACGGCACTCCCGTCGGAGTGGCCCAGCCCGAGGGAGGAACGGCACTCCCGTCGGAGTGGCCCAGCCCGAGGGAGGAACGACACTCCCGTCGGAGTGGCCCAGCCCGAGGGAGGAACGGCACTCCCGTCGGAGTGGCCCAGCTCGAGGGAGGAACGGCACTCCCGTGAGGGCGATCCGGCTCGGGGCTGGAGCGGTGCTCCGGTGGCTGGGACGGCGTTCTGGCGGCGGTGACCTGAGACCTGGGTTCAGCCGCGGGCCAGCGGCTGCGTATGCTGGACTGGAGGGCAGCAGCTTCGACCACCCCCGGGCCGCGGTGTTTGAGCCGGCCCGTTGCGGGGTTCGGTGAGCCGCGGGACTGTTGTGCCATCGCCCGGTGGGGAATCGCCTCAGCGCAGAGGGAGAAGAGGAGGGAAGAGACAGTAACCCTAAGATTTTTTGCCTCCACCACAGTGAGGAGGTGCTTGGTGGATACACTGTGGTGGACGTTAATTTGTGTTCACTGTTGTTTATTATTGTATGATTGTATGTATGACTGCAGGCACGAAATTTCGTTCAGACCGTTAGGTCTGAATGACAATAAAGGGATTCAATTCAATTCAATTCAATTCAGTAACTCAACTGGTCAGGCAGCATGTGTAGGAAGGAACTGCAGATGCTTGTTTACACCGAAGATAGACAAAATGCTGGAGTAACTCGGCGGGACAGGCATCATCTTTGGATAGAGGGAATGGGTGACATTTTGGGTCGAGAACCTTCTTCCGACTGAGGCTGGAGATGCTGCCTGACCCGTCGAGTTACTCCAGCACTTTGTGTCTATCTTCAGTTCTTGAATGTTTATGATGCAACTGGTTAAATTATTACCCTGTAATTCAAAGAATGATGTGCATCAAGCCAGCACAAAATACGTAATTTTCATCAGTCAAACAAAATGGGCACTTTCTAACTGTGGCTATTAGCCGAGTGCCTCTCACTGGCTCTAACCTCTCCGAGCTCCTTTGAGACATGCTAACGCTGGCAAAAAGGTTCTGGCCAGGATGTGGATTTTTATAGCTACATGAGTGAGATGTCACAGAGATAATAATGTACCTTACATGTTTTCTCCTATTAAATATAAAATAAAATCTACCCATCCAGGGACTGAAATACCAACCTTTTTATTTTTTACGGAGCTTCTTTATGAATGTGACTTCATCTCGATTCCTTATTGCATAACTGTCAATGACAAAATGTACATTTTAGGACTTTTTGCTAAATACATTTTTCTGTTCCATGCATGAATAAGAGACCCAGTTGTAAACCAGGCAGATGCACCATGCAGTATATTGTTCCTTTTTAACGATCATTGACATTATCATCCTTGGCTTCCGTGTAACAAAATGTTAAAAACAGTAACATTGCAGGCAGGTGGGACTCAATGTAGCTGGGACATGTTGGCCAATGTGGGCAAGTTGGGCAGAATGTTTCCATGCTGTATCACTCTATGACTATATAACGTTGACCTTCAGCCATGACCTTCAATAAACAATTGGCTTTTCTTCTAAATCATGAAATGGTTTTCATTCATTTCATTAAGGTTAATGGATAACATTTAAGCCTACATATTCAGTCACACAATTCAGATAATTTCAATCTTCGGCTAAATTCAGCCGACTAACATTGAAGCTTATAAGTATGACACAAAGTGCTAGAGTGAACTCAGAGGGTTGGACGTGTAATGTTTTGAGTTGGCACCCTTCTTCAGGCTGAAGAATGGCCCACACCTGAATCGTCGCCCAAGTCTGAAGAATAATCCATTCCCTTCACAGATGCTGCCTGACCTGCTGCGTTACTCTGACACTTGGTGTTTTACTCAAGAATCCTGCACCTGCAGTTCCTTGTGCCTCCATTGAAGTTGCGAAATTCTCTTTCCTTCTTTTGAACCTCTCTTTTTCACAGAGAGTTGTGAGTCTGTGAAATTCTCTGCCTCAGAGGCCGGTTCTCTGGATACAATCAAGGGAGAGCTAGATAGGGCTCTTAAAGATAGCGGAGTCAGGGGACATGGGGAGAAGGCAGGAACAGAGTACTGATTGGGGATGCTCAGCCATGATCACATTGAATGGCGGTGCTGGCTCGAAGGGTCGAATGGCCTACTCCTGCACCTATTGTCTATTGCCTATTGTTTTTCCATTTTTGAGAAAAGAAAATGTAATACGACATAAAGAGAACATTTATTTGTGGGATTATTTTAGTTTTTGCTGTAAAGTGACTAGCATTTCCTTTTGGCCTGGTTAATCATCCACTAAATCTGAACAACATTTGCTTTTGAGCTATGTTGGAGAGAATCTTATGTTACTAATTAGGGGAAGGAAATCATTAAATCTATCCTCTTAAGAGTTTAATTCGTTTCAAGGGCTGGCTATTTGAAGCAAAGATCCTATAGCAAGCAAGATAGACCACTCCTTCTAAATGCAATGGGCTGACGTGTAGTATGCAATGGAGCGGAACATGGGCCTTTTTTTCATCCATTTCAGTAACCCGACCCGACCCGACTCGCAGTGTAAACAGCGTTGCGTGGGAACGGTTTGTGTTAATAAATTATAATTCTGAAAATGAGGAGAAGATTTTTCCCAAATAACTTTTATTTTTACGAGGATGTTTCCATAACCGGTTTCCATCAATAGGATCTTTGATTTGAAGAGTCGATTCTTTGATGCAGGTTAGTAGGCATTCAGAATACAATCGGCGTTAATGATTTTCTAGTTAACTTGGCTCATTAAGTGGTCCTGAGAGATAAACCTGCCACTGAATACACTACTCATTTCTACATAACCCCATAACTCTCAACGTCCAAAGAGATAAGGGGGGGGACTTTACACAGGGAGGCACGGTAGCGTAGCAGTAGAGTTGCTGCCTTACAGCGCTTCCAGCGCCAGAGAAGCGGGTTCGATCCTGACTACGGGTGCTCTCTGTACAGAACTTTTCTCCACGATCTTCGGTTTCCTCCCACACTCCAAAGATGTACAGGTTTGTGGTTTGTATGACATGGCATATTATAAATATAAATTTCCCCTAGTGTGTATAGAATAGTGTTAATGTGCGGGGACCGCTGGTCGGCGCAGACTCGGTGGGCCGAAGGTCCTGTTTCCGATCTGTGTCTCTAAACTAAAAGTATTATTGAGAAGCTTGTGGGAATTCAACAGGTTAAACTCCAGTCCATAAAGAGAGCGGGTTCAGCAGACGCCACAGACAAGTAATCGGCAAAGAGAGAGGAAAGACTGATGGTTTAAACTTCATTCAATTCAATACTAGCGTGCAAATTGGCAACAACACTTCCGCATCGATAATCACCAACAAAAGAACACTTCAAGTTGGTCCCCTGCTCTACTCCCTCTGTACCCATGACTGTAGCCAGATACAGTCCCAACAACATCTTCAAATTTGCTGTCGATATCACTGTTGTTCGACAATTACTGAAAACGATGAGCCAAAGAACAGGAGGGAGAATGGCAATCTTGATCTCAATGTTAGCAAGACAGAGGAGCTGAGGACAAGATGGTGGCATTTAAGAGGCTTTTAGATACGCACATGGAAGTGTAAAGAACAGAGAGATAAATCATGTACAGATAAATTAGATCAGTTTTAATTTGGCATCATGTTAGGCACAGGCATTGAAGGGCCTGTTCCTTTAGTTTAGTTTAGAGATACAGCACGGAAACAGGCCCTTTGGCCCACCGAGTCCGCACCGACCAGCGATCCCGAATATTAACACTTTCCTGAGCTGTAATGTTCTATGTTAAGACTACTCACTGAGGATCAGGTACAAGAGCAAAATGGCATATAGTTAAATATATTAATACATACTCTTTGAGTTTCATTTTATCATCCGTTAGCTTCTCGCCATTAAATGTTAGATGGTATGTCCGCCAGATATATTTCCTGTAAATCATTTGAGAAAAATATCAAAAATAATGTAATTCAGAACACAATATTAGAACTATTCATTGCTTTCAATTCTTCTTCTACATACAGGCAATTTTGCTATGGCGTGATATGGGCTTTCCTCACAAACTTTGTGTTAAAGAAAATCACATTACAAAAACTATTGTGTTTATGGGAAAAGGGAATTAGAGGATAGATTCAGATTCGCAATGATAGTTACTTTTTCCATAAGATTTTTAAAAATAAAGGTGTTTTTTAATAGCTATGTTGATTTTTGTTACTGCAATCTAGAAATAATAAAGGCTGAGTATCATTGTTTATTAGACAAGCATTGCACAAGCAGCAGAGGCACAGCTGAAAAAGCAACTGCTTCACAGCAGCAGAAACTCGGGTTTAACCCTGACCTCGGATGCTGCCTGTGTAGAGTTTGCACGTTCTCCCTATGACCACCTGCGTTTCCCCTGGTTGTGCTCCGGTTTCTTCCAACATCCCGAAGACTTGAAGGTTGGTAGGTTAATTAGCGACTGTAAATTATCCCTAGTGTATGGATGAGTGATACAATGTGGCAGATAGTTCATAACAATGTGGGGAAATAGAAACATTTGGATTAATATAGGATTAGTGTAAATGGGTGGTTGAAGGTCAACACGGCCTCGGTGGGCCAAAAGTATTTTCCTTGTTGTATCTCTCCATGACTATGAAACGTCAATAGAAGCAATTGCTTGCCAATTTCAATGACAAACGTGGTAAAACTAGCGGCTGTGTTCTTATGAGACAATGGTGTCAATGGAAACAGTATTTTTTTCGCCCGGACTTGTTCCCCCACTAAGACAGCTTTTTTTCTACCTATCAATTTCCACGGTAAATTTCAAATAGTTTTCTTGTTCCCAATTGAGTCACACTGTGAGCAACACGGCACGCATAATATAAACAATGTTCCCTAGTTCATCATGTGATAAAAAGGAACTGCAGATGCTGGTCTGTAACAAAGATAGACACAAAACACTGGAGTAATTCAGTGGGTCAGGCAGCATCTCTGAAGAAAATGGATGTGACATTTCAGGTTGGGACCCTTTAAGTCAGGTCGGGATGGGTCCAGATCCGAAACGTCACTTACCCATTTTCTCCAGAGATGCTGCCTGACCTGCTGAGTTACTCCAACACTTTGTGTCTATCTTCCCCAGTTCATCGGTCATATTATATTCAATTAACGTTGTAGAAATTGGACTGCAGAGTTAAGGGCCTGTCCCACTGTACGAGGTAATTCAAGAGCTCTCCCGAGTTTAAAAAAAATCAAACTCGTGGTAAGCACGTAGAATATACGTAGCAGGTACGTCGGAGCTTGGGACGTCTCTTAGCAGCTCGTAACGCCAACGGCAGGTACTCATGAGAAACGCGGTGAGCTCGTGAAGATTTTTCAACATGTTGAAAAATGTCCACGAGAGCCCCGAGTACCTACGAGCGGCTATTACCATAATTCTCCGAGTTCGAATCAGGGGAAACTCGGGAGAACTCTTGAATTAGCTTGTACAGTGGCACAGGTCCTTTAAACAAATACCTGTCCCTGGAGTAGTAGGTTATAATTTCCGTGCTGTATCTCTAAACTAAACTAAAATAACCACTTCTTTGAACATCTGCGTACCTATTCTTTCTTTCTAGCATTTCAAATCTGCATCAGCTCCAACACCTTCACAACCTTTCCAGAAGATGGCGCCTGTTAGTAACCTTGCTTGCTGGAGTCTAACTAAGTCTCAGATAGGTTTAGTTTGTCTTCCAGGTTTTCATTCATTACAATTCCCTTTTTAAAGCTGACTTCCCATATGCGTTGCCGGCAGCACTGTTAAGCAGTCCTCTCACCGGTATAGATGTGCTCCACTGGTTCCTGTTATTTTATCACTTTAAAAAATGTTCCCTTTAAGGCTTATATTATATTTAATTTTCTCATTAAGAGATATCTACTGTGTTGAAAGGAACTGCAGATGCTGGCTTAAACTGAAGATTGACACAAAATGCCGGAATAACCCAGCAGGACAGTCTGAAGAAGGGTCTCGACCCGAAACGTCACCCATTCCTTATTTAAGAGGGAGTTAGATGTGGCCCTTGTGGCTAAAGGGATCAGGGGGTATGGAGAGAAGGCAGGTACAGGATACTGAGTTGAATGGCGGTGCAGGCTCGAAGGGCCGAATGGCCTACTCCTGCACCTGTTTTTCTATGTTTCTATGTTTCCTTCTACCCTAAGAGATATCTACTTGTTTCCAGTATCCAGCTACTTGACCAGGTTAACTACGTGCCTCATACATCTGGTTACTATCTTCCTCACTGTTTATTCTGCTTCCAATGGCGCTTAACAGGCTTTTGGATAGGCAGGGGATGGAGGGATATGGATCATGTGCAGGCGGATGAGATTAGTTTATCTTGGCATCATGTTCAGCACGGATAGCCCTGTTACTGTGCTGTGCCGTTCTTTAGACTTGAGAGATACAGCGGGGAAACAGATTCTTCGGCCCATGGTGTCCATGCCGACCAGTGATCCCCCTGTACACTGGCACTATCCTACACACTAGGGACAATTTACAATTTTACTGAAGCTAAGTAACCTACACACCTGTATGTCTTTGGAGTATGAGAGGAAACTGGAGCACCCGGAGAAAACCCACGTGGTCAGAGGGAGAACATACAAACCCAGTACAGACAGCATCCTAGGTCAAACCCCGTACAGACAGCATCAAACCTGGGTCTCTGGCGCTGTAAGGCAGCAACTTTACTCCTGCGCCAGTGTTCTATGTTCTAAAGTTTCATGTCATCTACAAATTTAATTTTTCATGCCTTTAACTGAATACACCACACATATTGCTAAACAAACCAGAAGATTTGCCAAACCTGCCATTAATTCCTTTTAAGTAGTTTAACATGGTAATAATCATATAAATAATAAACTGAAATAGTCTGGACTAAAAGAATTAACAGATCATTAATTTCAACTTGTCCCTGTCACATATGTGGTGTAATGGATGACAACACATAAATTACCAGCTAATGAATTCTGTTCCTCCCTCACGTTGTTGCTTCAGTTGGATGTATCTCTGAATAGCTTTTTTCAAATCCAGGACTGATGCATTTTGAATTACAACAACAGCTGGAGAGAGAAAGTACGGATTATGTAGCAACCTAAGAGATAATATTGAACATACCATTTTGCCCCAAACCATATAAAAGTGTGTAGCATTCACTTTTAGTTTAGTTTAGTTTAGAGATACAGCGCGGAAGCACGCCCTTCGGCCCACTGCGTCCGCGCTGACCAGCGATCACCCCATACACTCACACTAGGGACAATTTACAATTTGTACCGAAGTCAATTAACCTGTACGTATTTAGAGTGTGGGAGGAAAGCTGAGCAACCGGAGAAAACCCATGCGATGACAGGAGAACGCACAAACTGTGTACAGACAGCACCCGTAGTCAGGATCGAACCAGGATGTCTGGTGCTGTAAGGCAGCAACTCTACCACTGTGCCAACGTGCCGCCCTGTGAATGAAGTAGGGTGTGGCGTTTTAATCAGAATGGTAGTTTTATAAAACAGATAGCTAGCAGGGTTCAGCATACTTCCTTTCTATTGTACTGGAGCCTAGTAGCTAACTTGAAGTCTCATATATTGGACCACAATAATTGATTCCTTCAATCTCTCTGCGCCTATAGTGGGGATAAAAATGGAGTTTGGAATAAAAAAGTAAGCAGAAACAAACCTTGCTTCTCTCTGAATGATTGTCGAGAGGAAAAGTTTGGTTGGATGCACAGAATCTCTTCCCCAGAGTAGGGGAATCGAGAACCAGAGGACAAAGGCTTAAGTGAGGGGGGGGGGGGGGGGGGGGAGAGATTTAACAGGAACATTCACACAAAGGGTGGTGGGTGTATGGAACGAGCTGCTGGATGAGGCAGTTGAGGCAGGTACTATTATAACATTTAAGAGACAATTGGACAGGTAGATGGATAGGACAGGTTTAGAGGGTTATGGACCAAGCACGGGCAGGTGGGACTTGTGTAGGTGGGGCACGTTGGTCGGCATGGCCAAGTTGGGCCGAAGGGCCTGATTCCACACTGTCTGACTATTAATTGAACTCTTTGGGATTCGCTCACTGCTAGAAACTTTCCCCCAATTTACCCAGATTTAATTTTCACTCATAAGATAGTTATAAGAACAGTTTACAGATATAGATTTAAGAATAAGGTACTTACGCATAATTTCACTATCTCCTTTCTTTACTTTGACTGTCATTGCCTGCCCATACTCCAAAGCCACCTGTGAATTTATCTCTTCCAAAGTAACCTGAATAAAAACAAAATTTAAGTTAGCAATAATGGTCAACCTTATCTAATGTCTACATTATCACATTCTGGACGTTCCACAGAAAGGATTTAAGGCCAAGAATCCTTTCAATGTTCATTCTTTTAAAAGTACAGTGGGTTCAAATATATTGTAAACAGGTGAGTGATCAGCTAGGATACTGATGATCCTGTGTCAATATTATTTCTGATTCTACAAGCAAATTTTAAAAAAATGCTCAACTCTCAGCATGCATGCCGTCTTGATTATTAAGAGATGAAACAAGTTGATATGACATAAACTAATGATCCGATTCGATAGAAGTTTATTTATCCCAGGAGGGAAATTAAAACAGTCATAAAGCACAAAATACATGAAACATGAAATTAAAGTGATGAGTGGAAAGGATTGGGGATGAGCAAAGATTGGGGAGGGGAGTCAGTCTACCCCACGACAGAAGGGTGAGGAGTTGTAGTTTGATAGCCACAGGTTTTGGTTCATTACAATGATACACACCTGTATAGGCAGATCACACAGCAAAGGGTCCTGAACTATCATGGCCAGACCTTCCTGAAATAGGTCCAAGATGTCTTCATGTGATAACTCTTCTTCCTCTTCTGCTACTTTCTCTTCATTACAAGTTGCAGCGGTTTCTTCCTCTTTAATGCTGACGGACGGGGATTCATTCTTAATTTCATCAGCCATCCCAAATCAGCTGATCTGTAAAAGAATTCTAAGATCTCCAAAAAGCACTTTTGAAAGTAGCCTTAAAGTTACATCACCCAACAATATAATTCCATTCTTTCATATTAAGAGTAAAAATGCAGAACTAATCAAATAAAAATTGTTAACTTGGTGTAACTGTTTTTCCTTGAAGTAAAACATCGCGTCATATTATTTTCAGCATAAATTGTGGAATGATTTGTAACTGGATAGAATTTCCAATTAAATCAATTTAAATCAAATTCCCAGACTGAAGTTAAGGATCAAGTGATTATTGCAATGGGACTTAAGGACCCCCCTCCCTTCTCTCTTCTCCTACATCCCAATCTCCCCCATCTCCCCTACACGCCACCCTCCCCTTCTCCTCCTGAACTTAAAGAAAGGAGACTTTGAAGGTATGAGACAGGAATTGGCTAGGATAGATTGGCAAATTATACTTAAAGGCTTTACGGTGGAAATGCAATAGCAAAGACTTAAAGACCACATGGATGAACTCCAAAAATTGTTCATCCGTGGTCTGGCAAAAAAAATAAAACTGGGAAGGGGGCTCAAATGTGGTTAACGATGGAAATCAAGGAAAGTGTTAAATCCAAGGAAAAGGCATATAAATTGGCCAGGGGAAGCAGCAAACTGGAGGAGTGGGAGAAGGGAATTCACATTAGTCAGGAAAAGGTGTTAGGTTAACTGTTGGGACTGAAGGCAGATAAATCCCCAGGACCAGAGTACTCAAGGAGGTGGCCCTAGAAATCGTGGATGCAGTGGTGATCATTTTCCAATGTTCTCTTGACTCTGGATCAGTCCCAGTGGACTGGAGGGGAGCCAATGTAACCCCATTTTTTAAGAAAGGAGGTAGTGGGGAAGATGCTTGAGTCGATTGTTAAAGATGTTATAGCAGCGCATTTAGAAAGCAGTGACAGCATCGGTCGGTCAAAGTCAGCATGGATTTATGAAGGGGAAATCATACTCTTCTGGATTTCTTTGAGGATGTAACAAGTAGAATGGATAAATGAGAGTCAGTGGATGAGGTGTATCTGGACTTTCAAAAAGTCTTTGACAAGGTCGGACACAAGAGATTAGTGTGCAAAATTAGAGCACATGGTATTGGGGGTAGGGTATTGACATGGATAGTGAACTGGTTGGCAGACATGAAGCAAAGAGTAGGAATTACCGAGTCCCTTTCAGAATAGCAGGCAGTGACTAGTAGGGTGCCGCAAGGCTCGGTGTTAGGACCCCAGTTATTTACAATATATATTAACGATTTAGACGAGGGAATTAAAGGGCCTGCCCCACTTTGCCGATTTTTCAGCAGGCTGCCGGCGACTGTCAGAGTGGAACACACGCAAAGGCGGGGGCCAGGGCAAACGGGGGGAGCGCTGTCTGAAATCCACACGGAGCAAAGCCAAGGTGATACAGATACACACCGTGATGAACAGGAAGGTTAAGACAGCTAGCACAGTGCACAGTAAGTCCTTTAAAAGAGGTGAGAAGCAGTGGAGACACTTTTAAGAAGCCAGACAACTTTTAATAAGCCAGAGATACACAGCTGTGAAGTTTGGCGGGCATTTAACATTACCGGTCGGTTATCCTTGGTTCTGAAAACTACTAGTGCTTAGGTTTTTTTTCCCCAATGAGCCAATGAAAATGCGATTAACTAAAAGGCGATTAACGAAAACTACCTACCACTACCTCGACTACCTACAACTACATGGCGACCACACTACAACTGCACCTACGACTACAGGATTATCGATTTTCTCCATGGCGACCAATTTTTGGTTGCAGAAAAATTTTCAACATTTTGAAAAATTTGCGCCGACCATACTGAGGCCGCGACTAGTTCCCAGAATAGCGAACATGTGGCGACCATGTGGTGATCATGAGGCGAGAGCAGAGTTTCCTGCACTCGCCTCAAAAGTCGCCTAAGTGGGACAGGCCCTTAAATGTGACATCTCCAAATTTGGGGATGACGCAAAGCTGGGTGGCAGTGTGAGCTGCGATGAGGATGCTATGAGGCTGCAGGATGACTTGGATAGGTTGGGTGAGTGGGCAGACGCATGGCAGATGGCAGTTTAATGTGGATAAATGTGAGGTTATCCACTTTGGTGGCAACAGGAAGGCAGATTATTATCTGAATGGTAGACACAAAAAGCTGGAGTAACTCAACAGGACAGGCAGCATCTCTGGAGAGAAGGAATGGGTGACGTTTCGGGTACAGACATCCCTTCAGACTCGACCCGAAATGTCACCCATTCCTTCTCTCCAGAGATGCTGCCTGTCCTGTTGAGTTACTCCAGCATTTTGTGTCTATCTTCGGTTTAAACCAGCATCTGCAGTTCCTTCTTACTCATTGGTTTTTGGTGTCAGATTAGGAAAAGGGGAGGTGCAACCAGACCTGGGTGTGCTTGTACATCAGTCACTGAAATTTAGCATGCAGGTACAGCAGGCAGTAAAGAAAGCTAATGGTATGTTGGCCTTCATAGCGAGAGGATTTGGGTTTTGGAGCAAGGAGATGCTACTGTAGTTGTACAGGGCCCTGATGAGACCAGGGCCCTGATGAGACCAGGGCCCTGGAGTATTGTGTGCAATTTTGGTCTCCTAATTTGAGGAAGCACATTATTGCTATTGAAGGAGTGCAGCTTAGGTTCACCAGGTTAATTCCCGGGATGGTGGAACTGACATATGATGAAAGAATGGGTCGACTGGGCATGTATTCACTGGAATTTAGCAGGATGAGAGGGCATCTTATAGAAACATATAAAATTCTTAAAGGATTGGACAGGCTAGATGCAGGAAGAATGTTCCCGATGTTGGGGGAGTCCAGAACCAGGGATCACAGTTTATGAATAAGGGGTAGGCCATTTAGGACTGAGATGAGGAAAACTTTCACCCAGAGAGTCGTGAATCTGTGGAATTCTCTGACACAGAAGGCAGTGGAGGCCAATTCACTGGATGTTTTCATGCGTTAGAGTTAGCTCTTAGGGATAAAGGAATCAAGGGATATGGGGAAAGATATGGGTACTGATTTTAGATGATCACCCATGATCATATTGAATGGTGGTGCTGTCTCGAAGGGCCGAATGGCTATTCCTGCACCTATTTTTCTATGTTTCTGACACCACATCGACTCCCACCTCTGTTACACACTATTCTCTCCTCTCTTCTATTCTCCTACCCCTCATCCTCTCCATTCTCCTACACCCCATCCTCTCCCTTCCCTCTCCTTCACCCCATCCTCTCCCTTCCCGCTCCTTCACCCATCCCCACTCTGATCTTATCCCCACCCAAACCCCATCTCCTACGCCCCATTCCCTCCCCTCCTGCCCCCTCCCATTTCTCCCCTGCCCTCACCTCCACCCCCTGCCCATCCCTCCACCCCCTGCCCATCCCTCAACCCCCTCCACCCCCTGCCCATCCCTCAACCCCCTCCACCCCCTGCCCATCCCTCAACCCCCTCCACCCCCTGCCCATCCCTCAACCCCCTCCACCCCCTGCCCATCCCTCAACCCCCTCCACACCCTGACCTTCCCTCCACTGCATCTCCTGCCTTCCCCTCTCCCCAAACCTTGCCCTTCCCTCTACCCCCTCCATCTCACCCCTCCCACCGGCTCACCCTCCTCCTCCTCATTCCACCACTCGCTCCTTCCCCTTCTCTCCCCTCCCCCCGCCCGCGGGCCACGCACCATCCCCACAGTCCCGGCGCCCGGACACGGACACGGACACGGGGCCTCACTCACTCACTCACGCCCCCGTCAGCGCCCGCCCGCCCGCCGGGCCCGGTGCAACCTCCTGTCCGCTCCGCCCGGCGGAACCGATGTCCGGGCTGCGGGGTTCCAGGGGAAGAGCGCAGGGCAGCGCCGGGCCCGGGGAGGGGGAGGGCGCGTTGAGGACGCGGGGCCGATGCTGCTCTTCTGTCCCACCTGCGGCAACGTCCTCATCGTGGAGGAAGGGCAGAAGTGTTACCGGTTCGCCTGCAACACCTGCCCCTATGTCCACAACATCACCCGGAAAGTGAGGGGGGGAAGGAGGAGGGAGTGTGGATGGAGGGGAGGGAGGGGCAGTGGGGTGGATGGAGGGAAGGGAGGGAGGGAGGAAGGGGGTAGGATGGGAGGAGGAGGAGGAGTGGGGGGGGGGTGAAGGAATGGGAGGGAGAGTGTGGGAGGGGTGGACGGAAGGAAGAGGATGAAGGATAGAGGTAGATGGTAGACGTGGGAGGGTGAATGGGGAGGGGGGGGGAGTAGGGTGATGGAGAGAGGGGGAGTAGGGTGATGGAAGGAGGATGAGAGAGGATGGAGGGTGTGTGCTGAAGGGGGTGGAGGGGAGGACGTAGGGTGGAAGGAAGGGGAGGATGAGGGAGAGGAGGGTAGAGGGGAGGAAGAGGAGGGATGGGGTGGACAAAGCATGTGGAGGTGGAGGAGGGTGAATGGGAAGAGGAGGACGCATGAAGGGGGGAGTGTGATGAAAGAGTGAGGGGAGGAGCATGGAGGGAGTGAGGGCGAGGAGGATGGGGTTGTGGAGGGAGGGTTAAGAGAGGGAGGGAGGACGGAGAGGGGTAAAGGAACTCGGAATGGTAGAGACAAGGGAGGAAAGGAAGGAGACTGGCCATTGTCAGAATGATTAAAACTAGCCTGATGACTTGCCCATACTTGGATTAAATGTAGAAGGGTTTATAAACATTTTGTTGGAAAATGCTGCATGAAACAGAATTGCTGAGTTGCGTTTAAGGCATGTTTCCTCTTTACTTCTTCAAATGTGCATGTGGAATAGCATATATTTCTCTTTTGCGTTTAAGATAACCAACAGAAAATATCCTAAGCTGAAAGAAGTTGATGATGTGTTAGGTGGTGCTGCAGCTTGGGAAAATGTGGACTCTACAGCAGGTATGGCATGTACTAACAAAATTATATCTGAAATTAAGCATTATGATGGTACTGCAGATTGTTCTGAAATTATATGGTTGTGGATATCTCGAGTTGTAGTAATTCACAATGATACTTATGCAAATCTAACCGTTTTAGAATGTGACTTTTTTTTTAAATTTAGGAATGTGATTGTTAAGATTGTTTATAAAATCTAACCACGTCTACTAATACTTAACCCACTGCTTTTAACCTTACGTGATATTCTTGACGATGATGTGGGTCACTGTAGCTAAGTTGGGGACACAGTGGAGCGGCTCAATGTCAGTTTTAGTAAAGCCTCTGACTCGCAGCTCGACCTGAGTTTCTTCCTGACCACTGGTGCTGAATATGTCTGGTATCCTTTCTCATCCCAAGGGTGAGCGAGAGAGTCAAGAGTGGTTTATTGTCATAGGTTCCGAAATTGAATAATGAAATTCTTACTTGCAGCAGCATTAAGTGCTCTAAAACCCATAACAAAACAAGTACGTATATATAAAAAAGAACAAACAAACAAATAATAGTGCAAAGATGAAAATAATGCCCCAAGTCTGTCGTTTGAAGCTTATTTGGAGATTGTTGTGTTTAATGACCTGATGGTTGTAGGGAAGATGGTTATAGGACATGTGTAGGAAGGAACTGTGGATACTGGTTTAAACCGAAGATAGACACAAAAAGCTGGAGTATCTTAGTGGGTCAGACAGCATTTCTGGAGAGAAGGGATTGGTGACATAAAGGAATATTCCTTTTCTCCAGAGATGCCATCTGACCCGCTGAGTAACTCCAACTTTTTGTGTCTGTCTATGGTTATATGATATGTAGGTTAATTGGCCAATGTGAGTTGCCCCTGGTGTGCAAGTGAGGGGCAGATATTGAGAGAGCCATCAGGAATCTGGACAGAAAAAATTGGATTTGTACAGGATCAGTGTAAATGGGTGCTTGATGGTCAGGTGGACTCTGAACCAAAGAATATGTTTCTGTACTGTATGACCCTATTCACCACATATGAATTCCCGTTCAAGCACTGAATGATCTTTGTTGTGTCTTTTATACAATGGTGGGTATCTTGGGTCTGAAACTGGGGGCCTGTACGTAGTTAAGGACAAATAAAAATAACGAGGTTGAAGTTGTGGACAAGTTTCATGAATCAGGTGACCTTCGTCCTAAGGCCTCAAAGATAAGGTGGCTGCTGAGATTGTGGATTGATTAGTTGCTTTGATCGAAAGATATAGCATGCAAACAGACTCTTTGGCCCACTGACATCAATCACCTGCTCACACTAGTTCTATGTTATCCCACTTTCACAGCCACTCCCTGCACAGTAGGGGGCAATTTCGAGGCCAATGAACCTACAAACCTCCACGTCTTTGGGATGTGGGATGTGTTGGTTGCAATCTGCCAAAGTTCCATCAATTCTGGAGAGGTCTCAAAGGATTGGAACATACAAATGTAATACCGTTCTTAGATGGAGGAGGGAGACTGAAAGCAGGAAACGATATGACAGCTAAAAGACATATCATCATCTTTTAATTCCTTTGTTTGGATAGCTTGATTTTGTAAGAGCCATGAGGGTTTTTATAACATTGTCAGTTTCACTGTAATTATCTTAGCTTTTTAGTCCAGGTTTTTTTTTAATTAACTGAATTTAATGTGATAGCAAAATGCTAGGTGAGAGGTTAATGGGGATGCTTGGGATACTCACAAGGAGAGCATTCAAATGTAAAGTCCAATACTGACCTGGGAAGATTGCAGAATAGGCCCCTAATGGTCTACAAAATCATGGTACCATTCAAGCACTGGATTAAATTTGATGGTGCATAGTTAGCTTTAACAGATTGAGGAACTGAGGTGTACTTATTTATTGAGACAGAAAACCATTCAGCCTAATGGGTTGATGCAGGCTCCCTGCAGGGCTGCCACAGTTTAAGATTTTATTTTAGTTTAGAGATACTGCGTGGAAACAGGCCCTTCGGCCCACTGAGTCCGTGCCGAGCAGTGACCCCTGCACACTCACACTATCCTACACACACTCAGGGCAATTTACAATTTTACCTAGCCATTAACCTACAAACTTGTACGTCTTTGGAGTGTGGGAGGAAACCAGAGCACCCAGAGAAAAACCATGCAGGTCACGGGGAGAATGTACTAACTATACCGACAGCACCCGTAGTCAGGATCGAACCCGGGTCACAGGCGCTGGAAGGCAGCAACTCTACCGCTGTGCCAGCGTGCTGCCCCTTTGGAATGGAAAGTTAAAAACGAACTACAGTTCATAAGTGAAGTTCCTCTTTTTCTTGTTCGGGAGACATTGAGTCTTTAATCAAGGCTAGAGATCTATTTCCTTGACAGTGTTTTATTCCCGAAATATTTGTGACCCAAATGTTGTGTGCTCAAGTTCCATTTCAATGTCAACTTGAACGATTGGTACGTTACTTAGAGGCTATTACTTTGTAGGATAGGCTACCTTCCAGATATAAAATTAAATCTCAGATAGGATATCAAATTGTAGCTCAATAACATAAAAGGTTACTTGGGGTGTCCTGGTCATTAATTAACCAACCATTTCTACTAAAACTGTTGACTATTATTTGTGAGGTTCACCTGTGCACAGATAGGTCCCCTTTAGTCTATAAAGGAACAGTAATACTCAAGATAGACACGAAAAGCTGGAGTAACTCAGCCAGGCAGCATTTCTGGAGAGAAGGAATGGGTGACGTTTTGGGTTGAGACCCTTCTTCAGACTGATGTCAGGGGAGAGGGAGATACATAGATAAGGAAGTATAAGGTGTGAAAATAGGACAAGGAATGGGGATCAAGGAAAATGTAAAATAATTAGCTAGGAGAAAATAACAAAGCAAACAGAGATAAAATGTAGTTGGAGACAGTAGAACTGGGAAGGGATGGAGAGGGAAAGCAAGGGTTACTTTAAGTTAGAGAAGTCAATGTTCATACCGCTGGGGTGTAAGTTGCCCAAGTGAAATCTGAGGTGCTATTCCTCCAATTTGCACTGGGCCTTTACCTGTAACCACACGATAATAAAAGGTGTTGAATAAAAACAAGTTTGCTTTAATTTCAATGAAGGTAAAGGGTGGGCAATTCACCTTTTATACGTGGTAGATTTTCTACTTATGCAAATTCCAGTATAAGATTTGCATAATTTAAAGGTTTTTCCCAGTTAGATATTTTCATAATCCCATCCTTCCTCTCAGCCTCGTGTCCTGCTGAAGGCGGAGATCAATTAGCTTTGCCATTACATTGATAGAATTCTGTTAACAAAATAGGTTTAGACAGATAAAAGTAACAAAGCTGTACTAATTAGGACTATCATTATAGAATCATGTAGTCATAGTCATGCAGCGTGGAAACAGGCCCTTTGGTCCAATTTGCCCTCGCCGACCCACATACCCCATCTACACTAGTCCCATCTGCGTGCATTTGGCCCATATCCCTCTAAACCAACCTATCCATGTACCTGTCCAAATGTTTTTTAAACATTTATTTTAAACTTAACGTTTAGTTGACAAATGTTTTTGCTGCCGACTCTTAACAAAAGTAATTAAGTTTGTACTACTCAAAAGTAGACTTGGTTTCTTTAAGATTAATTCTCTCTCTTCCTTTATGCAGAAACCTGTCCCAAATGTGAACATCCTCGGGCATATTTTATGCAAATACAAACCCGATCTGCTGATGAACCTATGACCACATTTTACAAGTGCTGTAAACTAGTATGCGGACATCGGTGGAGAGATTAAAACCCCAGCATGGGAAATCTAGGCCACAAATTGAAAGAACATGTTCTGAATTATTGATATGATGGAGAGAAAAACAATTTTTTGCAATAGTTAAGCTACCAGCTAATGTTTATACAAACTCATTTAAATTGCTGTTCAGTCCATTTTAATCCACAAGTATTTAGTGTTTTAGAATGTTTGTTGTTTTGTTTGATGCTGTAATGTACAATAAATGTATTTTCCTTGACTAATTTAATTTTGATGGATAATTTGTGAATTACACTTGGCAGACTTGACTTTTATGCTGCATACTTGGTACTAAACATTGGGGTTCTGAATAAAATTGAGCTCATTCAGAATTCATGCACAGAGTCATAATACTGTTGCAGAAGAGGAGCTCCCAACATCCGCTGCACAGCCGTGCTGGAGCGGACCTGGCTGGTAGATGCTGCGGGCAAGTTCAATCGCAGCAGCCAAAGTGACCTCCGGGACCAAGGACGGTCCGGACAAGTGGCCAAAGAGAACAAAGACCCGTCGGCCACTGTGAATGAAGACCCAACGGCCACATGCGGGGGAAGCTCGGAGCCCCGAAGACCGGAGAGTCGAAGAGGGAGCTGCTGGCGGCGACGTTTGAGAGGAGTGGGCTGGTAGGAGAGGTACCGGAGTTTTGTCGCCAGTGTCTTCAGGGTCTGAGGGAGAGGGAGGGGGAGAAAGGTGGGAAAATGACCTCGGCGTCCACCCTGCCAAGGTCGTGTTTCCATCTCATTTTTCCAAACTAAAATCACACAAGCCCAATCTAATCAAACATATCATCCTAGGCTTCAAACTGGTGAAGGGTTCTCTGAACTGGTTGCTCAAATAATCTTCCTTAAATGAGGCCAGATCTCCAACAGTTCCCTGGTGTGGTCTTGCTAATGTCTTCTACTAGCATAGCAACATGTCCATCCTTTATTATGCACCATCCTCTTTGCAATAAAGGCAAACTTTCAAATTTGCCTTTCCAATTATTTCCTGCAATTCAATGCTGTTTTCCATGTACAATATGTTCTTGGCTCTTTTGCTTAATCTAATGAAATTTCAATTGTTCCCAGAGGCTGATCTCCCACAGCCACCATTTCTTCATGCCCAAGTTCATTCTCCAAAACTAAACTTGTCTCCACTGTTGTTCAGCTTGCTATGTACAAATTATGTCCCCATCATAATAAATCTTCACTTTCTTATGCTACCTTCCTAACCAAGGCTTTTGCCTTGCAGTTTATTCAGTTGCATACATAGTTGCTCCATCACCCTGTGTTTTGGGTCTATGGTACTCCACTGACAAATCGATTTTCACATCTTTTCTGAACCTCAGTTCAACCTACATGGTCTCATTTGATGTTTTGCTCATTTGATAATCTTCCTGTAGGACAATTTTAGACCCCACAACAATATAAAAATGATTGGGGGGAAAAGTGCACATTAATTTTTTTAATTGCATTGTTTTGAATAAGGAATTAAATCAAAGTAATACTATTGGCATTTATTAGCTTCCAAGATGTATATACTTTGTACACGCGAATACATGGATATGAATAATTTGTACACAGCGTTACAGAAAACTTACTTAGGACATTGCAAAGTGTCTTCTAACAAAAAGGTGCATAATTTAAGAAGCATAATATATATTAAAATATTTCAGAACATCACATTTGAAACAGACAGGCAAATACTATTCATTTCAAAAAAGATCATGAATGCAAGTAAATTATGCACATTGCCCAGATATGCAAACTAAAGATTGGCATTTACAGAAAATACAGACATTTTATCCATCATTTTCATAGTTTATCATAGTCATACACCATGGAAACATCCCATCGGCCCCAACTTATCCACACTGGCCAACATGTCCCATCTGCACTAGCCTCACCTGCCCGAGTTTGGCCCATATCCCTCCAAACCTGTCCTATCCATGTGTCTATCTTTCCTTAAACGTTGGGATAATCCCTGCCTCAACTACCTCCTCTGGCAGCTCGTGAGCTTTGGAGCTATGGTTTTATATTGGTGGATATACCTTAAATATGCAAGTAATCAAATCAGTCAAGACTGATTGACAGTGGAATTTTCATACTTTTCTGACACAGAAGCCTTCAAAAAGCCGTGGATGTAGACAAGGTATTTAAAACAAGTAACTAGTTTTAAATAGGCCCATTTAAAAAAAATCCAATATTTTACAATTATTCAGTGAACCTAATTGTGAAATTGATTTAAATTGTCTAATCAGCAATTGAAAATATTGCATCAGATATTAATCTTTTATTTATGTGTCCAACATAGCTGGATCTGCTCCTTCATTAAAATTTAGTATACATATGTATGGTCTACATCATTCTATTGATGAACAGCATTAAAATCTACAAATCCACCAGATCGTAATTTTGAAAATGGAAATAATTTCCTAGTTTAAATCAAAATTTTCATTTTACAGAAATTGTTTTCTGCACTCACAATATAACTTGAAATTCAAAGTATTATAAAACGTGATTTCCGTGCAAATTGTAGAAACAAGGAACTGCAGGTTGCTTATTTTAAAGACACTGGAATAACTTCATCTTCCCAGTTCCACCCATTTCTCTCTTCCGCAGAGCATATCTTCCTAGCCCCATTCCTTTTCACCTTCCACAAGGACCTCTCCCTCCACAACACCTTGATTTACTCCTCCCTTCCCAACCAAACCCCTTCCCAGGTATTTTCCCGTTTACCTAAAATTGGAGAATTCAATGCTCATACAGTTGGGTTGCAAGCTACCCAAGTGCTGTTCCACCAGTTAGTAAGAGGCCTCACCCTGGCAATGGAGGAGGCCTTTCTGTCCTTGACCTCCTCCATGGCTAGAATGAGGCCATATGCAACTGGAGGAACAGCACCTTCTACAACCCCCCCCCCCTCCCATTAACCCCTTTCTCCCCCACAACGCCCCTTTATATTCACCCCCTCCCCGACTCCCACCTGTTTCTCCCCTCCCATAGGTTCATAATTTGCAATTCATCAACGCCATCTGCTTTTATCTTTGGCCTGTGTTCCAACCAACTGCCTACCAAAAGCCACCTATTAGCTGCCACATTTTGTCCTGCCTCTTCCCTCTTCTCGCTTTCTTCTCCCCCCCCCCCCCCCCCCACCATAATTAGTCTGAAGGTCCCAATCTGAAACATCTCCTATCCTCGTTCTTCAGAGATGCTGCCTGAGCTGCTGAGTTACTCCAGCCCTTTGTGTCCATATGCATGCAAGTAACCTACTGATATCCTTCCAATGATTCCCAATTAATGATAGTAAGAAACTACTTCTGAACTTAAATCTAGGCAAGTTTGATCCACCCATGATTGTGTGGCGGTATCGGAAAAGCTCAGTTTAAAGCAAAAAAGTTGAAATATTAATATTTCAAAGTACTGAAATGTTTCCCAATAAGCAATAATTGCCACTTCTCATCAACCCAAGTGTTGAGTTGGTTAAATGCATTAAGCTACAACATGATAGGCAGAAAAAGGTCAGCCACATGCACACCCCTTCTGCACTCTGAAAAATAAGTGTATTTTCTATTACTTTTGTATTCCAGTAATATATTTTCAGAGGAGTATTTGTTATAATTCCCCAAGTTCATAATGCAAATTGTACAGTAGAAACACTAAAGCAAAGTGCAAGTTTATATGTGCAGCAGAGTCTTAGCAAAGGCAATACTTGCAAGCTGCACAGTTATTTTACCACATTTAAATTCTGAATATATCCAATATTTCTGCACTGTACAATATTTCAAAACACTACTATAAAGAACATTTCAGGAGACCCTGACAGTAATCATTAACAGACAATATTCCTCAAACTGGGGAAAAAAAACCTTGTTTGGATCCACAAAATCTAAGCTACATGTTTGGACTTAAAGCTTACAGGTGATGTTATTTTTAAAAAAATATCCTCTGTTAAAGTTCCATTAAAATGATTTAGACTGACACGAGTTCACTATAATCATGATAACACATTTGTCATGGCTCAGAACCTTTAATGTTTAGTTTTAAACTAAATTAGAAAGGCAGCAATAAAATGTGCCAAGTTCATATTTTAGCAGATTAAAACCTTCATCTCTTTAAAATACTGTTTCTAACATCAACCTTCATTTTAACCTTAGTTCCTTTCCGGCAACTAACAGCTGTTCAGAAATTCAGTCTCAGACCTGTATCGGGATGGATTTTTGAACCAAGAAAAAAAAACACATACCAATTGCAAGTATTCAATGACAAGAATGCATGTCATATTATAAAACACACCCATGCATGTGCTCCCATTAAGCAGTAACACGTGCCAGACGCCAAAACTATTTTCCCTGGGGTTTAAAGAATGCACTCGAATTCCTGTATTATCTATAGAGCACATTAATAGATTTATATTAAACTACATATTAAATATAAACATCACAAACATATTGCTGCAACAGGCAATATTTTGGGACGGAAGGCTGACTTTTGATACCCTAAACTAATTATTTATCCTTCATTTTCACACTACTCGGCACAATAATCCACATCAATATGCAACTGACTCATGATTCCACACTGAATATAGTTTTCAAAAAGGTATTAGCCATAAGTTTGTTTCACTGGCAATTTCACTACTTTAAGTGGAATTAAATATTGTGTTTTGGATTTTCAGTTGGGAGATCTAAACTTCATTGTTAATACATTAATAGTTCAATATATATATTCTGCAGATAAGGCATTCACAGTTTGTTAAACAGCACGAGACAATGCTGCATCACTATGTGTGTAAATTGAAACAAAAAAGTTAACATCATTGTAAGGGTCGATGTTAACACACACGCTTGTATGTATATATGTAGGCTTTACAGTTTGGACAAGTATGCATTACATCCTTCAGGTCATCTATCAAGCATGGGATTAAGCAGCAGCCCAAATCGCACCTGGAGCAAAATAAAATAAGTTTTGTAGAAGTTTACCATGACCATACATCAGTTGCAACACATCAAATGGGAAAGAACATTGCGGGTGAAATGGAAAATCAAATATTTATTTTTTTGCTCTCGCAAGAATGGAATAACTAATGATTAAGTGGTAAAACGTGCTGTGGAGAGTTTCAATCAAAGTAATCCTCATCAGAAATTAATCGTAGTGTCTTACAGCGCAGGAAAGCGTTGTTTCTGCATTATTGCTTTCAAACGAGAAATTGTCCCAATACTGGAGTTATACAAGTTACAGGAAGAAACTTTGCAGCTCCAGGAGCAAATAGTAAAACTGATCCAGAGACTCTATTACTGACTGGGTGGAATGAGTGAACAAAGAGGAATTGGATTATATCAATTTCCTAACTGCAGGATTCCCTCATTCCTACATGGAAGAGTTATTTTAATATGGTAATAAAATAGATCAGACAGATAAGACAGCTATTCCTTTTCTCCCGAGAGGTTGACAGGAGGGCATCTGAAAATAACAGTTTGCTTTTACCATCACAAACAAACTATCCTTCCATTGACTAATTAAACTTCACATTGGCTCAGTAACGCCACCAGCATAATGCCACCAGTCTCATCCCGGTCACTCCCTCTTCTCCCCTCTCCCACCAGGCAAGAGTACATTTAACACAATCATCCCCTCCAAACTGGTTACCAAACTCGCAGAACTGGGTCTCTGCGCATCCCTCTGCAACTGGATCCTCGACTTCCTCGTCTACAGACCACAGTCTGTTCGTATTGGTGGAAATGTGTCAGCCTCAATAACAATCAGCACGGGAGCACCTCAAGGCTGCGTGCTCAGCCCCCTGCTGTACTCACTCTATACCCATGACTGCGTAGCGAACCACAGTGCGAACTCCATCATCAAGTTCGCTGACGACACCACTATTGTGGGGCGTATCACTGATGGGGATGAGTCAGAGTACAGAAGAGAGATCGAGCAACTGTCCATATGGTGCCAGCGCAATAACCTGGCCCTCAACACCAGCAAAACCAAGGAACTGATTGTGGACTTTGGAAGGAGTAGGAGGGGGACCCACAGCCCCATTTATATCAACGGGTCGATGGTTGAAAGGGTCAAGAGCTTCAAATTCCTGGGCGTGCACATCTCTGAAGATCTTTCCTGGTCCGAGAACACTAATGCAATCATCAAAAAAGCACATCAGCGCCTCTACTTCCTGAGAAGATTACGGAGAGTCGGATTGTCAAGGAAGACTCTCTCTAACTTCTACAGGTGCACAGTCGAGAGCATGCTGACCGGTTGCATCGTGGCTTGGTTCGGCAATTTGAGCGCCCTGGAAAGGAAAAGACTACAAAAAGTAGTAAACACTGCCCAGTCCATCATCGGCTCTGACCTTCCTTCCATCGAGGGGATCTATCGCAGTCGCTGCCTCAAAAAGGCTGGCAGTATCATGAAAGACCCACACCATCCTGGCCACACACTCATCTCCCTGCTACCTTCAGGTAGAAGGTACAGGAGCCTGAAGACTGCAACAACCAGGTTCAGGAATAGTTACTTCCCCTCAGCCATCAGGCTATTAAACCTGGCTCGGACAAAACTCTATTATTACCAACCACTTCTGTTATTTGCACTATCAGTTTATTTATTCATGTGTGTATATATTTATATCATGGTATATGGACACATTTATCTGTTTTGTAGTAAATGCCTACTATTTTCTGTGTGCTTAAGCAAAGCAAGAATTTCATTGTCCTATACAGGGACACATGACAATAAACTAACTTGAACTTGAACTTGAACTTGAAGTGTGAAAACGCCCATCTCCAGATTCATGAACAATTTCTTCCTAGCTGTTATCAGGGAACGGAATCACCCCATCAAAAGCTAGAGAGCAGTCTTGAGCTACTATCTACCTCACTGGAGACAATTGGACTATCTTTAATTGGCCTTTACCTTGCACTAAATGTTATTCCCTTTATCATGTATCTGTACTCGATTGTAATCATGTACAGTCTTTCTGCTGACTGGTTAGCAAGCACCAAAAGCTTTTTCTCTGTACTTCGGTACACGTGACAATAAACTAAACTTAAATGAGAACACTTATAAATAAGAATTGAATACAGTCAATGAGAGTTACTTACCCCATAAAACAGCAGAAGAGACAGAATAAAGTATTGAGCAAGCCTAGTTCATAAGTGATCTTGGTTGTGATGGCCTGCTGGCAATGAGGGCACACAGTCTGCACAGGTGCAGCTTGAAACATCTCCCCCTGCAGTACGGTCACTGTTGTTGCTGCACCAGGGGGAACTATAACAGTTGCTGTTTGTCCACTGAGAGGGGGATAGTGCCCAGGAGCGGGCGCATAGGGACCTGGGGGTACAAAGTGACCCGGAGGTGGGTAATGCCCTGCAGCTGGGTAGTAACCTGTTAAAAGGGAAAATAAGACAAAATGTATTAATAGACAATAGGTGCAGGAGTAGGCCATTCGGCCCTTCGAGCCAGCACCGCCATTCAATGTGATCATGGCTGATCATCCCCAATCAGTACCCCGTTCCTGCCTTCTCCCCATATCCCCTGATTCCGCTACCTTTAAGAGCCATATCTAGCTCTCTCTTGAAAGTATCCAGAGAACCGGCCTCCACCCCCCTCTGAGGCAGAGAATTCCACAGACTAACAACTCTCTGTGTGAAAAAGCGTTTCCTCGTCTCTGTTCTAAATGGCTTACCCCTTATTCTTAAACTGTGGCCCCTGGTTCTGGACTCCCCCAACATCGGGAACATGTTTCCTGCCTCTACTGTGTTCAAACCCTTAATAATCTTATATGTTTCAATAAGATCCCGTTCTCATCCTTCTAAACTCCAGAGTTTACAAGCCCAGCCGCTGCATTCTCTCAGCATATGACAGTCCCGCCATCTCAGGAATTAACCTTGTAAACCTACGCTGCACTCCCTCAATAGCAAGAATGTCCGTCCTCAAATTAGGGGACCAAAACTGCACACAATACTCCAGGTAATAGTATGAAGAAATCAATATCTTTGTCTTTTAAACTTCAATTTTAGTTCAGAGATACTGCATGGAAACAGGCCCTTCGGCCCACCAAGTCCAAGCTGACAATCGATCACCCATTCACACTCTATCCACGTCATCCCATTTTCTCCTCCATTCCCTGCACGACAGGGGGCAATTTGCAGAGGCTAATTAACCTACAAACTCACACGTCTTTGAGATGTGGGAAGAAACCAGAGCACCAGGACGAAACAGGAATAATGTGCAAACTCCACACAGACAGCATCCCAGGTCATGGTTGAACAAGGTGCTGTGAGGCATCGGCTCCATCAGCTGTGCCCCTGTGCCACCCAAATAATGGTTGAGGCAATTAAAAATGTATGGAAAAAACACAAATAATCCTGCATTACGTAAGATGCTGCATCCACAAGGTTTAGCCACTTCTGGGGTACTTGCAGTGTCGGAAGAGTCATGGACATTGTAAACCCTGGAGTGTTATGTAATGTTCAGGTCACATTACATGCTATAGCAGGAGGATGGGGTAGTGCAGAGGTGTTGCAGTTGTCCCAGAGTTACAGCAACCCAGGTTCAATCCTGACCTCTGATGCTATGTGCTTGGGGTGGAAGATTGCAACCTTCACGTGGTCCGCCCTGTTTCGACTAATGCAATCAACTCGACGTGCACAAACGGAAGATAAAATAGAACAAATTGTCCTACAACTTTAGGCTGTGCACGCCACACGAAAGAAGAAGAAGAAGAAGATGCTATGTGCTAATGTGGCACATTCTTCAGGTGCTCCCATTTCCTTTCCCATCCCAAAGATGAGCTGGTTCATTGATTAATTAGGTCCCCCACAGTGGACTACTGGAAGAATGAGGGGAGTTTTAATGGATGAGAGAGTGAATAGGTTACAACGAAGTAAAAGAGGAGGAATTTAGAGCGAGGTGGCAGAGGCTTGGCCCGATGCCCCCTTCATATGTTGTAAGGAAATATAACGGTAGGGTGCATGGATTTACAAGGATTTTACTGGAATTGAATATCAGCTTGGAGAAAAGAGTTCTAAGCCGTGGTGATTTCTTTCCAAATTTTTTAAAAGTTGCTTGGAAGGATGGTCACATTTCCCTCTGAGAGATTAAGAACCTGTAATTGCTGGCAGTTTTGGACAGGGTTCAGACTGACAAACTGACTCCCCTTCTCCCCTCCCCCCCTGCACAATCTTTGTACATCCCCAATCCTGGACTTTCCACTTGTCACTTTAATTTCATGTATCTTGTTGTGTTTTATGACTGTTTGCAGACCAATTTCCCTCCTGGGATAAATAAAGTTATATCGTATCGTTGTGAAGCCAAGCTATTTACATGCTATATTAAGGGGACCAAATGAGATATGTTAAGAAGTTTGCAGATGATGCAAAACTTGGTGGGATTACGAGTAAAGGGCCTGTTCCACTTGGTGATTTTTTTTTCGGCGACTGACGGCATCATTGACTGATGTATCAGGTCACTGAAAAAGTTGCGGCGTGACGACGTATTGACGCACAGTGTTTCCTCAAGTGTCGCAACTTTTTTTTTGTCACCGCTGGATTTTGAAATGTTCAAAATCTTTTGACGACCTTGATATCCGGCAGTCACCGAAAAAAATTGCCATGTGGGACAGGCCCTTAAAGGGGCTCCAAGGTCGATAAACAGGTTAAGTGGAATGGGCAAGAACATGGCAGGTGAAAATAAAGTGAGATCACTAGGTGTGTATAGCAGAAAAGTGACTGAGTGATTGGGAACAAAGAGTCATCAAAATGGCTCCTGGGATGGTGTGTTTGCCATGGAATAGTTGGGCGGCACAGTCACGCAGTGATAGAGTTGCTGCCTTACAGTGCCGGTTCGATACTGACAACGGGTGTTGGCTGGACGTTCTCCCCGTGACCGTGTGGGCTTCCTCCCGCACTCCAAAGACGTACAGGTTGTAGGTTGATTGGCTTCGGTGAAATTGTAAATTGTCCCTAGTGTGTAGGATAGTGTTAGTGAATGGGGTGATCGCTGGTCAGCGCGGACTCGGTGGGCCGAAGGGCCTGTTTCTGCAATCTATTTCAAAGGCTAAAGTAAAGTCTAAAGAGTTCAGAATAATGAGATGATCTCATTGCAACCTCCTGAATTCTCATTGGGATCAGCAGATTGGATGCAGAAAGGATGCTTTCCTTGGCTAGATTCTTGAACGAGAAGACAGTCTCACAAATAATGGGAGAGGCAGATTAAGATGATGGGAGAAGAATGTCTTCAAGCAGAAAAACATGGAATTCACTGTCTTTGAAGAGCTATTAAAAGCAGATTCGTTGATTTCCCTACTATGTAGAAATGTCAAGTGCTTTGGGTATATAGGGCAAGACAAGTAAACCATGGTAGATAAGCCATGATCTTGGATGGTTGTGTGGTTATGAGGGAAGCTTTGATAGGCTAGGCTTGTTTCTGCTGGAGTTTAGAAAAGTGTGGGGCGAGTCTGATGAAACATAGATCCTGACGGGTCTTTACAGACTAGATGCTGAAGGGATGTTTTTTCTCTTGTGGGATTATCTAGACCGAGTCATTCTTTAAAAATAAAGGATCATGCATTTAAGATATACAAAGTTAAAAAAATACCCAGGAAAAGAGAGTTTCAGGGACTTTCAATGCACAGCGCAGTGGAATGCAAGTCTTCAAATATCTTGAAGGGATTGGTAGATATATTTTTGATAAGGGGGTGATAGATTACCAAGGGCCAACGAGAATGCAGAGCTGAATTTGCAATCAGAGTCATAAAGTGTGGAATCAGGCCCTTCAGCTCATCTTGCCAACACAAACCAACATGTCCCATCTGCACTAGCCCCATCTGCCTGCGTTTGGCCCGTATCCCTCTAAACCTGTCTTATCCATGTACGGGTCTAATTGCTGCTTAAACTTTGTGATAGTCCCTGCCTCGACTACATTCTCCGGCAGCTCGTTCCACACTTTGCATGAAAAAGTTCTCTCAGATTCCTACAAAATCTTTCCCCCTTCACCTTAAACCCATGGCATCTGGTTCTCGATTCCCACCCTCTGGGCAAGAGACACAGCGCGTCCAACTTATCTATACCGCTCATGATTTTATACACCTCTACAAGATCACCCCTCATCCTCATTGCACTCTATGGAGTATAGTCCCAGCCTGTCTCAACCTCTGCCTATAACGCAGATCAGCTGTGATTTGGCAGAGCAAGCTCAAGGAGCCAAGTGATCTGTGCCTAATTCTTATTTTTGTGCTATGATGGAGAGGCTGAAGGACCACAGATTACACCTGCTCCCAATCTGCACGTTCTTAACAACAGATAACATATCAGCTCTGGTTCTGTTGCCGCACCAACCACAACATTTGACCTATTTCCAGATTTATGTTTATTTGAAACTTAGTTCAGTGAAATAACATAAAAGGAAGATTACTTGGCAACATGGTAGATGACTGAATTATCATAAAGGTCAGATGTATACATCAAGAAGATGAAGATTCTCAATAGTAATTACACAATATTTTTTCACCCCGTTATTCTCAATGTTCATCATTAAGCCTGGAGATTTACTTAAAATAGTTTGTGATGAGGTGTTACAGTTTTGCAGACTGACTGAAAAAGATTAGTCATAAAATAAATAAATTTGATACAAGATACTTCCAATCTGCAAATGTTTCTCAGACAACAAACCACTTCCTGAAAGATAACCCGAAAAGATCTATACCATTGATTATATTTGATAATAGACAATACATGCAGGAGTAGGCCATTCGGCCCTTCGAGCCAGCACCGCCATTCAATGTGATCATGGCTGATCATCCACAATCAGTACCCCGTTCGTGCCTTCTCCCCATATCCCCTGACTCTGCTATTTTTAAGAGCCCTATCTAGCTCTCTCTTGAAAGTGTCCAGAGAACCGGCCTCCACCGCCCTCTGAGGCAGAGAATTCCACAGACTCACAACTCTCTGTGTGAAAAAGTGTTTCCTCATCTCCTAAATGGCTTACCTCTTATTCTTAAACTGTGGCCCCTGGTTCTGGACTCCCCCAACATCGGGAACATGTTTCCTGCCTCTAGCGTGTCAATACTCTGTAAGAGGGAGTTAGATGTGGCCCTTGTGGCTAAAGGGGTCAGGGGGTATGGAGAGAAGGCAGGCACAGGATACTGTTGGATGATCAGCCATGATCATATTGAATGGCGGTTCAGGCTTGAAGGGCCTACTCCTGCACCTAATTTCTATGTTTCTATATGTTTCAATAAGATATGACAGTCCCGCCATCCCGGGAATTAACCTTGTGAACCTACGCTGCATTCCCTCAATAGCAAGAATGTCCTTCCTCAAATTTGGAGGCCAAAACTGCTTTATTTGGGATGAAATTGTAGAATGTATAATGTGTTGTCTAATGGTGTGGATAAATAATATGGGGAAAAATAACCTCAAATGTGGGAAGGAAACCATAAGTGGGACAACTAGATTTCTCCTCAAAAGGGCTGGTCTCTGATTTACCATTCTTTGATTGCACGCAACAAAATTCAAGTGAAATTTACTAATGTTTCTCTGTCATGAAATAATCTACCCATTACTACATTTTATGACAGCACAAAACTAAGTTTAGATTTTACCATACTTGTTCAAAGTGTGAATTCTACAATGTCATCCCAATTTTTGGGGTCCAGTTCCATTCCTAGCATCAGAGCAGAGATCCCAGTGCTTGCAAGAAGTACAATTGATACTATTAATGAAGCCTTTGCTCCCTTCGTCTATGTCAAAAGACATGCACTGAACACAGAAAATTGTACAACAGATCATTTTATGTTATCCATTCAGGGGCAAAAAGAAAAAGGGCATTAAAATAAAAATTGCTGGAAGTTACTTGTTTATTAACATTTTTAAATCTATTAATCTACTAGTGGAAAATCAAATAAAGCAGCCATTTCCTAAACATTTCTAACAAAACTATGGCAGAGCAAACTCATTCCTAGCATACATCAATTGATCTTCACCTCACCACAGAATGTTTAATTATGGTGGAAATCACTTACAAAACAATTCAGTGCTGTTAATAAATTCCATAATCGCATCAACGATAGTTACCATGTGGTGGCATTGGCATACCACCTTCTGCAGGTGTATGAAGTGGTATAAATCCTGGTTGTGGCGTTAGCTCATACGGAGGTGGTCCAACCTCTGGTGGGATAAAATATCCTTGAGGTTGAATGGTGGCAGGAGGAGCAGTAGGAGGCAACATATACCCTGCAGAAACTAAACAAATCTGCATTGTAAATTACTGTAATGTAAAAATCAACAAATTGTCAATCACAAATTCTTTATCTAATGTCCAAATCTCTTACAGTATTTACTCTAAGACAATTCATTTTGAAACCATCAATAAAATACTACCTGAGGAAGGATATGGAGGCTTAGTGTCCGGTGGGCGGCGCGACTCACGTCGCAGCGGCCTCTGCAGTCCGTCTGTATTTTTATTATTTTTTGTCTCGTTTGAATGTAGTTTTTATTTTATTTTTTGTGTATGTGTGTGGGTGGTGGGGGGCGGGGGAAACTTTTAAAAATCTTTCCCCTGCACGGAGAACCCGACCTTTTCTCTGTCGGGTCTCCGTTGACGTTGGGGCCTAGCACCGTGGAGCGGCCTCCGGCAGGAACGACCTAGGGCTCCAGTCACGGAGCTGCTGACCTACTCACTATCGTGGACCTGGCCGAGTTCGGAGCGGGAGGAGCGGTGGTGGCGCGCTGCTGCGACCTGACCCCAGAAGATTCGGAGGCTTTACGCAGGTCTGGCAGACAGGAACACCGGGAGCCCGCGGGTCCCTGCTGGGAGACCGCTTTTCGGGGCTTCCGCAACGGCGACTTCACCCGCCCGAGTTGCGGGGTTGAAGAGTACCTGGAGCGGGGCCTTACATCACCGCCCCGCGCGGCTTGGAATGACTGTGGGACTTTGCTTGCGCCCGCCGGGGGCTCCAACAACAAGACCCGGAGCGTGGCCTTGCATCACCCGGCGCGGCGTAAATGGCCGCGGGACAATTACCATCGCCCGCCGGGGGCTTTGACTGACTGCCATCGGGAGGGGAATGGGAAGTGCAGGGGAGCGATAAGTCTTTGCCTTCCATCACAGCGAGGAGGAGATGCGCTGTGATGGATGTTTGTGTAAATTGTGTTGTGTCTTGGTTCTTTTTTGTGTGTATGACTGCAGAAACAACATTTCGTTTGAACCCCAATGGGGTTCAAATGACAAATAAATTGTATTGTGTATTGTGTACATTATTTTAGGGCAGATCTTATATCTTTATGTTGCTCCAATTTGCCATACTCTGAGAACGATTTCTGTTCAACATATGGATAAGCAGTTGGAATAAACACTGATGCAAGTGAATCTCTTCGTGAGCCCTGCCTGAAATGTTGTCTTTATCTTTGGTATAGGAAGAAGGGACCCGACCCGAAACATCACCTATCCATTTTCTCCAGAGTTGCTGCCTGACCCACTGAGTTATTTTGCATCTATATTCAGCCTGAAATGCTATTGCACATATTCAAACTCAGGATCTGCCTTTCCACCCAGAATAAGGTATTAAAGAGATAAATGCAACAATATTTACTTATTTATAATAAAATAAAGATTGGTTGTTTAATCTATAATAAAATAAAGATACATCAAAATGGTAAAATACAGATTTGGAGACCATTATAAAATGATCAGAACAGTTACATACATTTGAAAATAAACCTTCACTTCTAACTTCAACTTCTGCAATGATCACTTTCAGTTCCTTTAGGCTGTGGGCCGAGCATCAAAAACGTGTCTAGAAATAGGATTTCGTGACCCAAGTCACCAAACCACATGAAATTTTCACATATTGTGTACATTTTTTTATATAAATCACCCCTGAAACTCGATATGAAGAAGACTTGCACATTTTTATTAAATTAGAGAAAAACCGGAAAAATGTCGGGAATTTTTTAGTCCAATCAAAGCACGTTTAACATTGAGTTGTCTGCCAGTTGGCCAATCACGCGCTTTGTTTCAGGCTAGCACACAAAATGGCTGAGGGGGCTTCACAGATGCCTGTTTTACTGGAGATTCCGATTTGTTGTTCTGTGGAATAAATGTCGTGGAAACTTGCAGCAGGTTAATTGTATTTAGTGGGAAAAGCATTAAAAAGGCTGAAGAAAGTGCTGCGAAGTGGATTAAAGTGCAAGAAAGCCTTCAAAGTCCCTGCTGATGTGCTGGAACACAAAGAAGGCCCCCATGAATCAACTCTAACTGAAAGGTAAGACTAAAGTCTGAATTTATGAAAATCTATCTGTATGGACTTTAATTAATTTAATTGCACCCTTTTATAATGTGAATAAATTCATTCATTCATTCATTCCTTATTTATTCATTCACTCACTCACTTACTCCATTCATTCATTCATTCATTCATGAAATTGAGGGCCTAAACTATAACACAGTCAATTAAACATTGTCACTAATGCCAGCCTGTTGTAGAGTAATAAGTCTTTAACAGCTAATCTCGGAGCTGCCTGCGAAAACTTACCGGGAAAAAGTGCTCCGATCGCGGGGCCTAGGTACTCGCGGTAAAGTGAAGCCGCGGTCTCAATTAATAAGCGGCCGATTCGCGATCGCGGAGCCGCGGATCATCTCCGCGGGCGGGCGGGGGGGGGGGGAGGCTGTACATAGTGCCGTCTGTGGCGGTTATTTTCAGACCCCGATAACGGGAGAAAAACGGAGGGATATCGATCGCTATTTACCGCGAGTACCTAGGTCCCGCGATCGGAGCACTTTTTCCCGGTAAGTTTTCGCAGGCAGCTCCGAGATTAGCTGTTAAAGACTTATTACTCTACAACAGGCTGGCATTAGTGACAATGTTTAATTGACTGTGTTATAGTTTAGGCCCTCAATTTCATGAATGAATGAATGAATGAGTAAGTGAGTGAGTGAATGAATGAATAAGGAATGAATTAATTTATTCACATTATAAAAGGGTGCAATTAAATTAAGTAAAGTCCATACAGATAGATTTTCATAAATTCAGACTTTAGTCTTACCTTTCAGTTAGAGTTGATTCATGGGGGCCTTCTTTGTGTTCCAGCACATCAGCAGGGACTTTGAAGGCTTTCTTGCACTTTAATCCATTTTGCAACACTTTCTTCAGCCTTTTTAATGCTTTTCCCACTAAATACAATTAACCTGCTGCAAGTTTCCGACATTTATTCCACAGAACAACAAATCGGAATCTCCAGTAAAACAGGCATCTGTGAAGCCCCCTCAGCCATTTTGTGTGCTAGCCTGAAACAAAGCGCGTGATTGGCCAACTGGCAGACAACTCAATGTTAAACGTGCTTTGATTGGACTAAAAAATTCCCGACATTTTTCCAGTTTTTCTCTAATTTAATAAAAATGTGCAAGTCTTCTTCATATCGAGTTTCAGGGGTGATTTATATAAATATTTTTACACAATATGTGAAAATTTCATGTAGTTTGGTGACTTGGGTTACGAAACTGCAGAATAAAGCTCCTCGGCCCACAGCAAGATATTTAATTATTTTGTTTTTTGTATGCCAGTAGAAGAGTCTAATTTCATTACACTGTTAGTCAGGATACATTTTTTTTTTTTAAGAAGAGACCCAACCGGAAACGTCACATCCATTTTCTCCAGAGATGCTGCCTGACCCGCTGAGTTACTCCAGCATTTTGTCCACATATTTGATATAAACCAGCACCTGCAGTTCCTTTACATTATATACTGGATTTGTACCTGTTTGTGCAGATTGTCCTCCCTTCTCTTCAAGCAGTGGAGCAGAAGGCCCCCCTGGGTACGGAGGAGGTGGTTCTTCTGACATTGTCCCCTGCAGATGATTAAAATCAAAATCAGAACTCCAAAATCATGCAACTTCAAATGGAAGTTCAGTCAATACCCAAGAGGCCCTTCTAAACAAAGTATATGTTGGTCCCTGGAAGAGACAATGCTGTCATTCCCATTCACCTACTCCTTGCCTGGGGTTTAGTGATACAGCGCGGAAACAGGCCCTTTGTACCACCGGGTCTGCGCTGACCAGTGATCCCGCACACTAACACTATCTACACACTAGAGACAATGTACAATTTTACCAAGCCAATTAACCTACAAACCTGTACGTCTTTGGGATGTGGGAGGAAACCTGATCACCTGATGCAGTCACAGGGAGAATGTACAAACTCCGTACAGACAGCACATGCAGTCAGGATCGAACCTGGGTCTCTGACGCTGTGAAGCAGCAACTCTACCGCCGTGCCGCCCCAGTTCTGCAAATTAGATACTCAATTACCTATTCCATCCCCATTTTTTTAAACCTCAAATACTTGTCTCCACGCCCTATGTGACAGTAAGTCTAAACCACAACTATCTGCGTTTAAAAATAAATTCCCACATCCCTTTTAAATACAACATCTGGCCCCAGCTATTGACCCATCTGCTAACAGGAACACTTCCCTCTACACATCCAGTCTAAACATTTCCTGATCTAATACACTATTAAACACCTCTCTTTGCATTCCTTGCTCTAAAGGAGAATAATCCCAGTTTGTGCAATCTAACTTGTTAGTGAAATCTGTTGGATGTCCTACACTTCCTCCCAATTGGTAAGAGTCAAAGGCTTTAGTGAGGTCAAGGACAGCCATGTGCTGACGCTGATAAAGCTTCCTACATTTTCTTGTACTTCCTGCACAAGAAAACTTGCCCAATGTGCATTGGGGTAGACACAGTCCATACTATGAATCTGGCAGCAGCTCTTCAGGTAGTGGGAGGTGGTAGGACTCCAGCATTTTCTTGAAGTTGGTCCTGTTTACACACCTAAAGTTCCCTTGTAATTCATGTCTCGGAAGAGGACTCTGGTTTCTCTGGTGATCTCTGACTACACTGTTAGAAGGATGTGATGGACTGAAATGCAGACTCAGTTAATGCACTTTGTGGAAAGATAAAGGGTTTTAGATAGCATGGAAAAGAATTATGGCAAGGAGTGACTTCAACTATGAAAAGTTATAATGGAAAGACCGGGTTTGATATCTGTGTAATGAAAGGAGGATATTTGATAGGTGCACAAGATTATGAATATTTGTTTTCTAAACTAACGAAAAGTTAAGCCCATTGGAAGACCATTCAAGGACCAACACATAGATTAAAAAATTCTGGAATGAAGAGGAGAAATTATTTTACTTCGACTCCTGGAACTCACTTCTGATTCTATTTCAACCACCTTTTGCAATCAGGCCTTTCAAAAGGGGAATTGGATTAGTACTTGTGGGAAAACAATTCAAGTTGAGGGGGGGTGGGGGAATAAAATACGACTGATAGAATTTCTCTTCTAGGAACCAACATTAACCTTTGTTGCTGTAACCATTTTATCAGGCGACCATTTGTAATGCTCATGATAAAATTTGAAACTAACATGTACATCTTAACACAAATTATTACATTTCCATCACACACATTTAATCTTTCAATGCCTTACAAAGATAAAGATTAGATACATTACTTTACCAGAGAACTACATGTGCATCAGCGGAGCTGCCAACTCTCACGCATTGAGTGTGAGACTCACGCATTTCGCCAAATTCTCACGCTCTCACGCTGATCACAGAATTTCTCACGCTCTGACGTGTTAGATAACAAGGAAGCCAATGGATGTAGCTAATTTTCCGTGGTGCCCCATAAAAGATTACTGCATTAGATAAGCACCTGTGGACTTGAACGTAATAGGTTAAGTCCAGGGGGTCAGATATGGGGCTTTATGTGTGAACCAGATTTATTGTCAGTCCGGAGTGGCTAGGAGCAAGGCCAAGTGTGCATCCAGAGTCAAGGTCTGGAATAGTACTAGGTGTGCAGTTAAAGCTAGGACAGTGGGAATGTTCAGCACTGGGAACCTAAGCAGGTAAGCAGCTATGATCAGGGTAGAATAGGGAGCCAGGTGTAAGGCTGGACTCAGGGTCAGGAATGAGAGAAGGTATGCAACTGGAGTCAGGGTCAGGAGTAGTACCAGGTGTACCCAGGTTGGTCAACATGGGCCAAGTGCTTGATTATAATCTGATTTCTATACATGAATACACTAAGATCATTCATGTGCTGCACCTGTTGATCAGAGCCTGGCTCTACTGTGGAATGTAATTAGGAATGTAATTTAGCCTAACCTTATTCATAGGTAATCCAATTTAAAGCATAAATATTGAATTCAAGTGTAAATTAAAAGACTCGCTCCAGTATGCACCAGATTACACAATTTCAAGCTGAAAAATGCAAAAGCTCCGTACCAATAGGAGGGGGTTGCTAGGCTCCCTCGGGTTTGGTCTCTCGCAATTTCTCACTTCCAACTCTCACCCAATGTTGGCAGCCCTGCATCAGTTTAAGCAATTGTCTTTATTTTTTTAAAACAAGGCATTGTGGTGATCTGGGAGCAATCAAAAAAACCAGAATCAGTGATTATTTTTCATGAGAAACTGTGGAAATAATTGATAAAAATAAACTACCAACTGCCTACATGTCATATGTGCTGTAAAGCAACATTCTCTGGGTTGTGTTTACTGAGAGTTATATAATATTGTTTAAAGAAATGTTTTTACATGCAGGTTTTCTTCAATTTTGCATTGAATAGAATTTAAAATGTATTTCTCTCAAAGGGAAGATGTTTTATAGGTAGACAAATATGCTGGAGAAACTCAGCAGGTGAGGCAGCATCTATGGAGCGAAGGAAATAGGCAACGTTTCAGGTCGAAACCCTTCTTCAGACTGATGTGAAGGTGGAGGGTGTGGGAAGAAGAAAGGAAGAGCAGTGGGCTGAGGGAGAACTGAGAAGGGGAGGAAAAAGTAGGGACTACCTGAAATTAGAGAAGTCAATTTTCATACCACTGGGGTGCAAACTGCCCAAGCGAAATATGAGGTGCTGCTCCTCCAATTTACAGTGGTCCTCACTGGCCATGGAGTAGGCCCAGGACAGAAAGGTCGGATTTGGAATGGGAGGGGGATTCATTCATACTTTATGAATACTTCATTCATTCATCATCGTTGAAAACATTAGCGACGTAGTGGTGCTGGTTTCCAACGGGAACGGTGACGGACGCACCACACATCTGTCCTCCAGTTCTTGCAGACTTCCACCGCTGGAAGTATAGGATTTTGGTGTGTGTGCTTTATCATCATTCCTTACAATGCAATGTACGACAGTAATCGCAACTTTTACCGAAATTTAGATGGCCGTTGGCTTGCTAGAAGCTCATCCGCCCTTTGACAGGTCTTGTTTTTGGTCCTGCTGGGGGTCCACAGCCCCCTCCTTACCCGGCAAACCAGGTGGGGGAGACGGTTTGGTAGCCAACTATCCGACCATGGAGCACATATATACACAACCTGGCATTCATTTTCCTCAGCATAAGACTGCAAAATAAATCTTCATCTGGAGTCCATTTTAGAACCAAATTATATTTGGCTTGCATATTTGCTTCTCATGGCAGACTTTCAGCAACTGATCAGGCATAGAGAGAATAGCAGCTTTGTCCCAAATCTTACTTTGTTTGACTTGAGTTACCCAAGCAGGAAAGGAGGAGATGTACATCACACACGATGCCTTGGGAAAATTCTATCATCCACTTAAAGTTTTGAAATATGAAACAGGATTTACTAGGAACAGCAATATTTACCATCCATCACTACTTGTCCTGGTACCTAATATAGTCGAGCTACCTTGAATCAATGCATAAAACAAAGTGCTGGTGATACTCAGTCAAGACCCTTTTTCAGTCGCCCCACTACTCCAGACTGAAAGAGCCAGACAGACAGGAGGTCTGAAGTGTCCTGACCTGAAACGTCGTCTGTCCATTACCTCTACAGATGCTGCCTGATGCGCTGAGTTCCTCCAGTTCTTTCTTTTTTTGCTCAAGATTTCAGCATTTGCAGTCTCTTTTGTCTTTCCCTTGAATCAACGCATTTTGTGTTACAAAGATATCTGAACTTGCCACATCTCTCTTTGGAAGGAGTTTCAGAATTCTGACCAGGTGAAAAGAGCCGAGCTGTCCAATTAATGGCTGCATTATTTCACCCTATTATAGATATTCCTCTTCTTCCACCCATTTCTGCCCATTCACATCTTCTCTGCTACTTAGACTAACTTGCTTTCACTCCTCAGTTCCGTTGGTTGCTCTGAAAAATTTACTGTTTCTCTTTCGACTACCGTACTTTTCATTTATTGTCTTTATCTTACAGATTTCTAGCATCTGCAGTTTGTGCTTTCATTTTCATTTTAGGTCCAAATTAAGCTTTCTTTACCAGCACTCAGCAGGCAAAGAGTTATGAAGGGAACAAAACATTGTAACCAAGAGCAAATATCATCATAGGTAGACACAAAATGCTGGAGTAACTCAGCGGAACAGGTAGCATCTCTGGAATGATTCAGAAAAGCAATTCCAAAGAGTTTAAAAACAAGGTCACCATTTGAATGAGACCAAAGTGGTTTAGATAACCCAGACCCTGGAGTTACTTTTAATGACTGATTTCTAACGGAATGCCATCATCCTGCATTTTCCTTCTGATGGTGAGGCGCTGCTTTCTAGAACTGCATGAGAAGATTTAGTCCAGTCTTTTATCATCCTACACTAGTAATGACACGAGAAGTGCACATCAATGGATACAAAGAATGCATTTCCGGACCATGAAATAAAGCTGTTTGGAGTAATATGTTTTTCTTCGGTGATGAGGTCATACACAGAGGAACTGCCAAAGATGCCTGAGCAAGATGCCACAGTTCTGCAGAAATCACACACTATAAATACATCACACCACTGGTGCCAGCAGTGAATGAGCTACTTTCACAATGGTGTCACCTTTTATTGTTGTTACAACTACCAACAAAAATTATTCCACCATATTTCTTTCTGGTACCATGCAGGCAGCAGAGAGAATTCCCAGAACCATGGGCAACCAATTCTATCCCCTACCCATTTTTAAACTAACCTTATTCATTGATCATGAAGGTTTTGCTCTGGCCAACAATGATTAGTTTAGTTTAAAGGCACAGCAAGGAAACAGGTTCTTCAACCCACCAGGTTCATGCTGACCATTGATCACCTGTTCACTCCAATTCTATGTTATCCCACTTTCTCATCCACTCCCTACACACTAGAGGCAATTTACAGACACCAATTAACCTACAAACCTGCATGTCCTTGGGATGTGGGAGGAAACCGGAGCATCCAGAGGAAACCCACAAGTTACAGGGAAAATGTGCAAACGCCACACAGACAGTACCCAAGTCTCTAGTACTGTGAGACAGTAATTCTATCCACTGCATCACTGTGCCACCCAAATGTCACATTTAGCAATGCAACTAAAAACCATAAAGTATTAAAATAACTGAAAAGCCTTGTGTCTTGCTAACCTAAAGTGCAATACAAAAAGTTCTCACTTATATAGCATTTGTCAATCCACAGAATATCCCAAGGTACTTCACTGGCTGTAAAACCAATTGTTACAAGACAATTTTGTAAATTGTCATTTTTATAATGTGCAAATTACAGGGCTTTAACATAGTAAAACATCCCAAGGTACTTTTTATGTACCGCCCACATCTCTGTACCGCCCACTCTCCTGACATCAATCTCTGTTATCGCCCACTCCCCTGACATCAGTCTGAAGAAGGGTCTAGACCCAAAACGTCACCCATTCCTTCTCTCCAGAGATGCTGCCTAACCCTCTGTTACTCCAGCATTTTGTGTCTATCCCAAGGCACTTCACAGGACAACATGCCACGGAAAGGAGAACATTGGCTTAATGGTAATACTTTTAGTGATTCAGGAAGAGTTCCAGAGCCCAGGGCGTGGTCAGCATAACAATGGAGAAACAATAAGAAATGAATAGAGAGATTCTAAGGATGTCATAAGGTCATAAGTGATAGGTGCAGAATTTAGCCATTCAGCCCATCAAGTATACTCTGCCATTCAATCATGGCAGATCTATCTCTGCCTCCTAATCCCATCTCCTGTCTTCTCCCCATAACCCTTGACACCCGTACTAATCAGGGCATTAAAATACAGTGAAGAAATATGTCATGGAATCATTTGAAAACCAGGCTGTTCTTTTCCTAAATTTCATCTCCACATTCCGAAAAGCTTCAATGTAGGTTCATAAAGGCTCGGGGCTGGAACGGTGCTCCGGTGGCTGGGATGGTGTTCTGGCGGTGGTGGCCTGAGTCCGGGGTTCGGCCGCGGGCCAGCGGCTGCGTCAGCAGGACTGGTAGGCGGCAGCTTCGACCACCCCGGGGCGCGGTGATTGAGCCGCGGGACAGTTTTTAACATCGCCCGGTGGGGTATCGCATCAGCGCAGAGGGAGAAGAGGGGGGAAGAGACTGCAACCCTAAGACTTTTGCCTCCATCACAGTGAGGAGATGCTGGGTGGACTCACTGTGGTGGATGTTAATATGTGTTTATTGTTGTTTTTTATTGTATTGTATGTTTGACTGCTGCAATTTCGTTCAGACTTCGGTCTGAATGACAATAAAGGCTATCTAATCTAATCTAATCTAATCTAAAAATAAGCCAAAGGCTGCTAGATGGATGAGGCATGATGCAATTGGGACAGTATCAGCAGTTTTGAATAAGCATGCTGATGAATGGTGCTGAAGAGGATAGCAGGGAGAACTGGGTATTCCAGATCCAAGAATGCAAAAGCAATATGTAGACCTCATATCTTCATAAATTATAGGAGCAGAATTAGGCCATTCGGCCCATCATGTCTATTCCGCCATTCAATCATAGCTGATCTATCTTTCCCTCTCAACCCCATTCTGCTACATTTTCCCCATAACCCTTACAAATTAGACCTCTGCTAAAAGCACCAACTTCCTACTTTTCCATTCACAAATTATATCACAATTTTATATTATATTCCCCATACTTGAATATTAAAAACATGTGATAAACTGATGCAATTATATTTGAATACAGCGGGAGACTATACAGCAAATTGTTAACATCTGGAAAGAGCAAGTTGGATTATAAAAGAAACAGAGTGAAAATATAATGTGTATCAAGACAATCTACCTTCACTAAGCAATACACAAAGCATAGCTTGAAAGATATAAAAACCAAAATAAGTTTACCAAGAATGAATCCTACAATTTAAATACCTTATCAACCTAGGTCTAAAATTGAAACTAAAGGCAACATTGTAATTTAAAAAGTTAATTGAAAATCTTCATGAAACTGTGAAAGTACCCGATATATGCAACATTTAAATCAACCACAAGATCCACAAAATAATCATTTCACTTAGTGATTGTAACTCCGCATTTAAATGTTATATTTAGGAGGTACTAGAACATCTGCAGCTATTAAATGGACTGTCAACTCGTGTGTTAAATGAAGTGACGCCTGGAATTAGCTATATAAAATACAAAATATATGATTTTCAAACATAGTGCAAATATACTGCAATTAATAACTGCTGCACACCAAAAAAAAACCTCATGGCTCTTCATTCTTGCATTCGCATGGCACAACATCTCATAGCATTTGATATTTTAATTAAATATTCAAACTCCAGAATCTCAAGTACAGAGGTTGGCTTCTAATTGGAGACACCAGTGATTTCAGATACTGAAATCTTGAGCAAAAGAGCTGGAGGAGTTGCTGCCTGTCCCTCTGAGTTACTCCAGCATTTTGTGTCCATATTCGGTGTAAACCAGCACGGGCAGTCCCTTCACTACAGAATATAAAGAATGTATTGCCTAGTCGAGTTCCAGTCACTTGCAAGGCCCAGACACTTCAAAGGTCTTGTCATAAGGCAGAGGCGAGTGGTGTGATGGGAGGATGGGAGATGTAGTTCAACCAGTCGCGCCGCTGGCCGGGAAGTCACGGGGACCACGTGACCCTCGGGACTACAACTCCCACAATGCCCCGCCGGCAAAACAAACCCTGACATGGGAGAAGATAACGCGACCGTTCTCCTCAGCATCAACGGCCGGCTATTCGCATCGCGGATTCGGTAAAACAAAAAGGAAGACAAGCTTCCCCCCACTTATTTATAAACCGTCTTTCTATGTAAGGATACGGACCTCTCCGGGCGTCCACAGCCGCCGCCGCCGCCGTCGTGTGGGTCGCGGTGGTGTGAGTGGAAGCTTCTGTCGCTGCCGCTCCACCGCATCCGCAGGGCAGCAGCCGCGCATGCGCCGCTGCCAGGAACCACTAACTCAGCAGAGTTAAGCCGTCAAATTCCCAGTCCCGTTACTTTAGCATAAACACTTCCCCCTCCAGCCCAGCAATTACGATCACAATTAAATGCCAACTGCTGACCTTTAGTTTGGGAGAGGGGAGGGGAGGGGAGAGGGGAGGGGAGAGGGGAGGGGAGAGGAGAGGGGAGTGGGGATGGGAGAGGGGAGGGGAGAGGGGAGGGGAGGGGAGAGGGGAGGGGAGAGGGGAGGGGAGGGGAGGGGAGGGGAGAAAGAATTGTAATTCTATCTGCCATTCTAAATCTTCATTTGGTTTTGTGTGGCTGGATTGCAAACAAGGTCAACATCCCACTTTGGGGGCATGACCATTGAATCCTCCCACTTTGCTGTGTTCAAGTTCAAGTGAGTTTATTGTCATGTGTCCCTGTATAGGACAATGAAATTCTTGCTTTGCTTCAGCACACAGAACATAGTAGGCATTTACTACAAAACAGATAAGTGTGTCCATATACCATGATATAAATATATACACACACACTAATTGTCCTTGAAAAGGTGCCGGAGAGCTTTCCTTCTTTGACTATACTGCAGGGCTATACTATACAACGCTGCTAGGAGTAAGGAACTTTGTGTGGGGAAAAACAACCGATTTCTTTGCAATTAAGGAATATTGTGTAAATTGTAGGAAATGCTGAGGGTTGCTAATGTGACCGCACCTCTTGTCCTTCTTGGTTGTAAAAGCCCTGGGTTTGGAAGGTATCAACAACTTGGCCATGGGGAGTTGGTGCAATGTATTTTGTACGGGGTACACAATGTAACCATAGTTCGCCAACTGGAGTAAATGTTCAGGGTCGCAGATGAGGCACCAATCATAGAGTCATAGAGTTATACAGTGTGGAAACAGGTCCTTTGGTCCAACTCATCCACACCGGCCAACGTGTCCTATCAAAGGTACACAAAAATGCTGGAGAAACTCAGCGGGTGCAGCAGCATCTATGGAGCGAAGGAAATAGGCAACGTTTCGGGCCGAAACCCTTCTTCAGACTAATGGGGGGGGGGGGGGGGGGAAGGGGTGGGGAGAAGATAGGAAAAAGGAGGAGGAGGAGCCCGACGGCTGAGGAAGGGGAGGAGACAGCAAGGGCTAACAACATTTTGCGAATTCAATGTGCATGCCCCCAGGATGCAGACTCCCCAAGCGGAATATGAGGTGCTGTTCCTCCAATTTCTGGTGTTGCTCACTCTGGCCATGGAGGAAGGTAGTCCCACCTGCCTGTGCTTGACCCATATCCCTCCAAACCTGCCCTATTCCAGTACCTGTCTAAATGCTTCTTAAACAGATGTTAAGAAGGATATAGGCATCACTGGCAAGGACAACATTTATTGTCCTTCCATGCTTCAAAGCCATCTCGGTGGGGCATTTCTGAGTCAACTGTAAATCAGATTCTGTAAGGACAGTAGATTGCTTTGCCTGAAAGATATTAGTGAACACGAAGAGCATTAATAAGATTCATCACTGATACTAGAGTTTTATTCTTGTTTTATTTATTTGCTTTAGAAACATAGAAACATAGAAATTAGGTGCAGGAGTAGGCCATTCGGCCCTTCGAACCTGCACCGCCATTCAATATGATCATGGCTGATCATCCAACTCAGTATCCCGTACCTGCCTTCTCTCCATACCCTCTGATCCCCTTAGCCACAAGGGCCACATCTAACTCCCTCTAACTCCCTCTTAAATATAGCCAATAAACTGGCCTCAACTACCCTCTGTGGCAGAGAGTTCCAAAAGTTCTTCTCATCTCGGTTTTAAAGGATTTCCCCCTTATCCTTAAGCTGTGACCCCTTGTCCTGGACTTCCCCAACATCGGGAGCAATCTTCCTGCATCTAGCCTGTCCAACCCCTTAAGGATTTTATAAGTTTCTATAAGATCCCCTCTTAATCTCCTAAATTCTAGAGAGTATAAACCAAGTCTATCCAGTCTTTCTTCATAAGACAGTCCTGACATCCCAGGAATCAGTCTGGTGAACCTTCTCTGCACTCCCTCTATGGCAATAATGTCCTTCCTCAGATTTGGAGACCAAAACTGTACGCAATACTCCAGGTGTGGTCTCACCAAGACCCTGTACAACTGCAGTAGAACCTCCCTGCTCCTATACTCAAATCCTTTTGCTATGAAAGCTAACATACCATTCGCTTTCTTCACTGCCTGCTGCAGATTTACATTCCTTGGAAACCTTCTGATCTACCTAGTTTGGCCTATATGTGACTACACATGCTGGCCCACATGCTGCCTTGATGCTAAGGGCAATCAGTCTTATCTTGTCTCTGGACATCAACTCCATTGATCACGATTAGACCAAGGCTGAAAACGTAAGTTATTGATGCCTGGAATTACAGTCCTGTCAGAGACAGGTTTCATCATTGTGACAGAGGGCACCATACCTTTAGGTGGATTGTCATTGTCCTTGTGATGTACAAGGACAGAGATTGTTCATTGGCTGTCTCACCTTCAGCTGGACATATGCAGGCAGGACATGCATCTAAATGCACGACAAATGGCAAAGCAAAACAGCCAAGGTTTTTCCGAAGATAGACACAAAATGCTGGAGTAACTCAGCGGGACAGGCAGCATCTCTGGGGAGAAGGAATGGATGACGTTTCAGATCGAGACCCTTCTTCAGAGTCTGAACAAGGGTCTCGACCTGAAACATCACCCATTCCTTCTCTCCAGACCTACTGCCTGTCCCACTGAGTTACTCCAGCATTTTGTGTGTATCTTCAGTGTAAACCAGCATCTGTAGTTCCTTCCTACACAGCCAAGGTTTTTTAGCTGTCGTAAATATTAAGGATGACATTATGAGTTTTTTGAAAATAAATGTTATATATTTTGGAAAAAGTAAGCATAATATGGATTGGAAGACCATTTTACAAATGCTACACGGTGAACAGAGATGTATAAGGTATAAAGAGTGGATGAGCTCAGGGTGAGCTCAGTTTAGGATAGAGATGGGGTAAGATTCAGAATGCCAGGAAGCTGGCACTCCCAGTCTGAAGAAGGGTCTCGACCCGAAAGATCACCTATTCCGTTTTTCCGAAGTTGCTGCCTGACCCGATGAGTTACTGCAGCCTTTTGTGCCTATCTTCGGATAAACTCTTTGATAAGAAGACCCAGCGAGATAATATCTACTCCAAAGGCAAAAAAACTCCTAAAACCGAAGCTGGCTGGGGTGGTGTTCTGTTGAGGTGGTGAACCCAAAAAATCAGCATATCTGTGATATGTAGTTCATCAAACATGTCCACACACATATTTGGATGTAGGTGGGAGTCCAGGTGGGGCAAAGGTGTGGGGAGAGAAGGATTGAATGTTTCTCTCCCCATTGATGCTGCTGCATCTGCTAGATCTGAATGCATCCAACATTTTCTTTTTGTGCTTTCTGTTTTGGATTTGCAGCATCCGCAGTTTATTTTTGTCAAAGAAACACAAGGGCTGCCAAAAGATATGGGAGGGTGTTTTGGCATATTCAAATGCATGCTATAAGCCCTCCGAAGATAGGCACAAAAGGCTGCAGTAACTCATCGGGTCAGGCAGCAACTCCAGAGAAAAACTGGGAGTCAGGGGAGAGGAAAACGAGAGATATGATAAGGTACAAAGAACAAATGAATGAAGTATACAAAAGGACAAAGCCATCAACGATGATCAAGGAAAGATGGAGCCCACAATGGTCCTTTGTTGGCTGTGGAGAAGATGATAATGAGTGATACAAACAGTGAAACTCGGCAGGACAACAGTGAGACTAGGGTGGGGGAGAATTTTTGCCCTAGTATGAAACACTTCATCTTGGAAGCAGATGCAGGTGTAGAGGGAGGAATTGGGAGTAAGGGACAGAGTTTTTGCAGGAAGCAGGGTGGGAAAAATTGTAGTATAGATAGTCGTGGGAGTCAGTGGGTTTATAATAGAAGTCAGTAGATAGTCCATCTCCTGGGATGGAAAAGGATGAGATGCAGTGTTCATGTTGAATACATTAAGCAGCAAACCCCACCACCCTGTAGTTTCACTGTTTGCGTCACCTTCTCCTCAGCCTACAATGGACCATGGTGGGCTTCCATCTTTTCTTGGTCACCATTGCTGGCTCTTATCTTATTTGTCCCTTTTGCAAAAAAAAAGTAAAGCAAAACATTTGCGTTATGTTACTGCGTGGGGACAATGCAGGCCGTGACATAAAGCCACCAAGCCACAATGGCAACTGAGGTGACATAGGAGCAACCCGAATAAAGGCGTTTCCATGCCGCGGTGGAGGTATCTTAGCAACAGAGGTGTAACGGGCCAGGGGTGGGGAGGTTGTTTGGCGAGTTGGTGTCAATGGAAGACGCCCGGGACACATGAGGTTCCATTTGCAGCCAGGTCGTCCTGAACTGGGTTGCAATTCCGCGGCGGCTTCACACAAGGCGCTACTTATGTCCCAATAGACACGATAAGAGATGGCACACACTTTCACGTTGAACGAGCTGGTCAACCTGTCCATCGGCACCCCCGAGGTGGGTGTGTGCAACTTCAACGCGTTGCATGCGCTCTTGCACGGTATCCTGGAGCACCTGAACCTACAGGACGCGCAGAAGACGGTGGAAGAAGTTGAGGTGGAGTTCATCAAACCCAAGAGGTCTAAGGAGAAGGCCCCCGAGGATGAAGCGCCAGCTTCGGAAGAAACCCCGGGCAAGGAGGAGAAGGAGCCGAGGGAAAGCGGGAAGTCGGTCTCGCTCTTCCACCAGCTGGAGGAAAAAGTGGCCAAGCTGCAGAACGCCATGGACGTGTTGGGGCAATTGCCCAGCGTCCCGGAGCTGATGGCTCGCAGCCAGGCGGAGACCAGCAGTCGCAAGTACTCGGTCAGCAGCAGCATCGGCGTGGGCGGAACAGGGCCAGTGAAGGAGATGTGGCAACTCATGCAGGTCAAAAAAAAGGTGGAAGCCAACGAGGATGGAGTCCACAAGGTGCGGCATTGGGTTTTAACTTTCCTTAGCTGCTATAGATATTTAAGTATCGTTGGGTAAATTGAATGGATTAAAGGCCGATAAATCCCCAGGGCCAGATAGGCTGCATCCCAGAGTACTTAAGGAAGTAGCTCCAGAAATAGTGGATGCAAAGGAGAGTTTAAGAAGAGAAATAGATATCCATGTATTATTGGGGAGAGTGGAACTGAGAGAAATAATTAAAGAGGGCTTAACAAAAGAATGGCAGAGAGGATGGGAAATGGAAGTCAGGGGTAGGCACTACTTTTCTATACAATCTGAAGTTAGGAAAATATGTTTCTGTACATCTTTGTCCCGTAGGGACTCAGTTAAACTGTGTAGATTGAGGTTGGGACACTGTGGGTTAAATTACTATTTGTGCATTGTAGGGAAACATGTTTCTGGCTTGTGTGAATGTGGGAGTAATGAGACAGTTAAGCATGTTTTCCTAGAATGTAAAAAGTACAGGGTAGAAAGAGAAGTATTGTTTGTTAGACTGACAGGACTTGGAGTTGAGGCTTTTTCTGTTTCATCTTTGTTTGGACACAGTGAGAAACATCAACTGATATCCAGGGCTGTTCTTCAATTCCTGCAAGTTACAGGACTGTATGTAAGGATTTAGTTCAAACTTTGACCTGTGGAGGGCAGTAATACGCTTAGCAGCGTCTACACTGCCGGAATCCTACAAGAAGAAGAAGTAGAATAGTGGATGCATTAGTAATAATCTTTCAAAACTCTTTAGATTCTGGAGTAGTTCCTGAGGATTGGCGGGTAGCAAACGTAACCCCACTTTTTAAGAAGGGAGGGAGAGAGAAAACGGGGAATTACAGACCAGTTAGTCTAACATCGGTAGTGGGGAAACTGCTAGAGTCAGTTATTAAAGATGGGATAGCAGCACATTTGGAAAGTGATGAAATCATTGGACAAAGTCAGCATGGATTTACAAAAGGTAAATCATGTCTGACGAATCTTATAGAATTTTTCGAGGATGTAACTAGTAGCGTGGATAGGGGAGAACCAGTGGATGTGGTGTATCTGGACTTCCAGAAGGCTTTCGACAAGGTCCCACATAAGAGATTAGTATACAAACTTAAAGCACACGGCATTGGGGGTTCAGTATTGATGTGGATAGAGAACTGGCTGGCAAACAGGAAGCAAAGAGTAGGAGTAAATGGGTCCTTTTCACAATGGCGGGAGTGACTAGTGGGGTACCTCAAGGCTCAGTGCTGGGACCCCAGCTATTTACAATATATATTAATGATCTGGATGAGGGAATTGAAGGCAATATCTCCAAGTTTGCGGATGACACTAAGCTGGGGGGCAGTGTTAGCTGTGAGGAGGATGCTAGGAGACTGCAAGGTGACTTGGATAGGCTGGGTGAGTGGGAAAATGTTTGGCAGATGCAGTATAATGTGGATAAATGTGAGGTTATCCATTTTGGTGGCAAAAGCAGGAAAGCAGACTATTATCTAAATGGTGGCCGACTAGGAAAAGGGGAGATGCAGCGAGACCTGGGTGTCATGGTACACCAGTCATTGAAAGTAGACATGCAGGTGCAGCAGGCAGTGAAGAAAGCGAATGGTATGTTAGCTTTCATAGCAAAAGGATTTGAGTATAGGAGCAGGGAGGTTCTACTGCAGTTGTACAGGGTCTTGGTGAGACCACACCTGGAGTATTGCGTACAGTTTTGGTCTCCAAATCTGAGGAAGGACATTATTGCCATAGAGGGAGTGCAGAGAAGGTTCACCAGACTGATTCCTGGGATGTCAGGACTGTCTTATGAAGAAAGACTGGATAGACTTGGTTTATACTCTCTAGAATTTAGGAGATTGAGAGGGGATCTTATAGAAACTTATAAAATTCTTAAGGGGTTGGACAGGCTAGATGCAGGAAGATTGCTCCCGATGTTGGGGAAGTCCAGGACAAGGGGTCACAGCTTAAGGATAAGGGGGAAATCCTTTAAAACCGAGATGAGAAGAACTTTTTTCACACAGAGAGTGGTGAATCTCTGGAACTCTCTGCCACAGAGGGTAGTCGAGGCCAGTTCATTGGCTATATTTAAGAGGGAGTTAGATGTGGCCCTTGTGGCTAAGGGGATCAGAGGGTATGGAGATAAGGCAGGTACGGGATACTGAGTTGGATGATCAGCCATGATCATATTGAATGGCAGTGCAGGCTCGAAGGGCCGAATGGCCTACTCCTGCACCTAATTTCTATGTTTCTATATATATAAGGCTTTTGCCTTCCATCACAGTGAGGAGGTGCCTGGTGAACTCACTGTGGTGGATGTTAAATTTGTGTTTATTGTGTGTTTTTGTTATTTTTATTATATGTATGACTGCAAGGCACGAAATTTTATTCAGACCGAAAGGTCTGAATGACAATAAAGGATAATTTACTGTCCTAAGCCTAGGGAAGTACTTGTAGTTCTCATCTCTCTCTTCCAAACCAGTACTGAGGCAGAGTTTTCCTCTACCAAGATCTCTCTTGGAGATTACTTCTGTTTTATTTGCATTGTTTTTAGATTACTATTCCCAATAATCTACCTTCACACTATAGCTATCCCTGAGTTGGTGTTGGACAGGATAAAGGACATGGTACGACATTGTCACGGTAAATACTGCTGTCAGTTTGACTTTCTTTGCATTAAGCATGGTCCGCATACCAAGGGCACAAGGACGAATTGTGAGTATTTAAACAGGCAAATCAAAATGTGATGGGAACTCTGACCTGCTAGGGGAAAGCAGCTAAACTTGAATGTTAAGATGGAGTTTAGGGATTGCATCTATTCCCACCTTCAACACAGTCACTGTCATAAGTTCCTAAGTGATGGGAGCAGAATTGGGCCATTCGGCCCATGAAGTCTACTCCGCCATTCAATCATGGCTGATCTATCTTTCCCTCTTAACCCCATTCTCCTGCCTTCACCCCATAACCCCTAACACCCAAACTGTCATGTCCTGCAAACTTGTTGAGGCTTTGGTTACAATTCCTCAGTAGTCCACACAACTCTTGGTAATTTCTCACTTCCACTATTAGGTAGCTTACACACACAATGGTATGATGGTCCTTATGGGTTTGTTTAGGGTTTTAACCATATCCACCTTTTTTAGCACTAAACTTTTCCTTGTTTAAAACTGTTGCCTCTTCTGCTTCCCTACTGAATACTGAGGAACATCAAGCATCAAGTGACTCCTTTTTGAGCATGGTCTCTCACTATTTGCACGAGGCAGTATTTCTAGCCTATTAATCATTATTTCACGCATTACATGATAATTTAAACATTTGAAGTGACTTCTTTTGTAGATTCCATCATACAATTCTGTAACATTTCTAATTATCTCTCTTTATCATTGTGCACCCATTTCTACCTTTGAATGTACACAAAAATGCAGGAGAAACTCAGTGGGTGCAGCAGCATCTATGGAGCGAAGGAAATAGGCAACGTTTCGGGCCGAAACCCTTCTTCAGACATCTTGGTATCCAGCTCCCCTGCATTATTTTAAAGTCTTCTTTCGTAACATCTGTAAACGTATCTCTGAGGAAATTGGTTCCTCACTTCAGCAATGACACTTCTTTATTGATCAATGTGACATTGGTCTTTAGTATTTTTAGCTTGTAATAACAAAAATAAACGTATTGCTATCGAACTGACCTTTATTTTTGAAAACACCACTGGGGAAAAATAGTTGTTATTGCACGACTGAAATGCTCAAGCCCTGAATCTCCTTTCCCTGTTTGTCACGGTTGCCATAATAATGCACTTGTCTACAATATAATGTTTCTTGGGATTGTGACTATTGTGTTATGGCAGATAGAAGATAATCGTCACTGTTGCTGTTAATCTGCAATCAAAGTAATCGCATGTTTCCATTTTTTCAGGCGATGGGGTCACTACAAGAATTGATGAATGCGATTAATCTCTTGACTAGCAACCATGACAATATGAAGAAGGACCTTGAGAAAGTAAGTTGCTGGTCATTCCAGGAATTTAGTATGCTGATATTTACCAATTGGGGCTAATCTTCATAATAATTTCGTTTTTAGTTTTAGAGATGCAGCGCGGAAACGGGCCCTTCGGCTGACAGAGCCCGCGCCGACCGACAATCACTGTACATTATCTCCACCCTACACACACGAGGGACAATTCTTTATTCATACACCAAGCCAATTAACCTACAAACTTGTGCGTCTTTGGAGTGTGGGAGGAAACTGAAGATCTCGGGGAAAACCCATGCGGTCACGGGGAGAACGTGCAAACTCCATGCAGACAGCACCCGTTGTGTGGATCAAATCCGGAACCCCGGTGCTGCAAGGCAGCAACTCTCCGCTGCACCACCGTGCCACCTTCCTCTTCAATAATCTTCTTCTCTATCTTACTGTACTGTTAAGATAAAAATGATGCATTTTACTTTTCTACTGGTTATACAAATGTCATATTTTCTGTGCATCAGTTACCTGTTGAAATCTATCTTTGCTCCATAAAGACTCAAACTCTTCGCTGTCCTTCCCTCTTGCGTGCAATGGAGATTTTGGAGCAGTTCATTTGTGCGACAGACTAGCTTCATTAATTTCCTGCATTCTTCATGAGGGGCATTGATAAGGTGAATGGACAGTCTATTTACCCCGGGTAGGGGAATCAACAACCAGAGGACGTGGGTTTAAGGTAAAATGGGAAAGATTTAACAGGAACCTGAAAGACATATTTTTCATTCAGAAGGGTGTTGGTTATATGAAATGAGCTGCCACAGGAGAGAGTTGATGCAGGTACAATAACATTTATAAGACACTTGGACAGGTACGTGGGTAGGAGAGGTATAGAGGGAGAGTGACCAGATGCAGGCAAATGGGACTAGCTCAGATGAGGCATCTTGGCTGGCATGGACGAGTTGGGCCATAGGGCCTGTTTCAATGCTTTATAACTCTGACTCTCCAAGATACCAACAATAACATGATACATGGATAGGAAAGGTTTAGAGAGATAACGACCAGATGCGGGCAAATGGAAGTAGCTTAGATGGGGGGCATCTTGGTTGGCATGGATGAGATGGGCCGAAAGGCCTGTTTCCATGCTTTCCTATGACTCCCCAAGAATCCAAGAATAACGTGCATTGATTTTGCTCTAACAAATTATTGCAGAGGGGGGAAAATTGCCTATTTGTGTCCAGTTGTTTCTTTGACTGGTTAGCACACAACAAAAAGCTTTTCACTGCACCTCGGTACATGTGACAATACTAAACTAAATGAAGCTAAACTGCACTAAACTTAAAATCAAACTAAGTGGGGATATAGAACTGAGTAGAAGTGGAAGAGTTAATAGGTGACTGAATTTCAGAGCAGCTTTTCAGACAGAACAGTAGTAAAATAGAAATCTTTACTCATAGTTTGGGATCAAGGAGACAATATTAAACCCCATGTAACCCACATTCACTTGGGACACGGAAATGTTAAAGATGTAAATGTGGAGAATTTCTCACCAGTGTACATAGAGCATCTTTCCTTGTAGACCCAAGGAACTCTCGATGCTGGTTTACAAAGAAAGACACAAAGTACTGGAGTAACTCAGCAGGTCAAACAACATCTATGGAGAACAGGGATTGGCAATGTTTCCGGTCGAGACCCTTCTTTGTACACTGGCGGTCAGAGTATCTAAGTGTCTTTGAACAGAAAAGATTGACCTTTAACGTTGCAGTCGAACTTCCAGAATGTAACATGGAGCATATTTTTTAAATTCCCGCAGGTTTATTGGTTTTCTCGATTTGTGCAACATAGCAGTAACTAGGAATTTGGAATTGCAGGTTCCACTGATGCCTTTTGTGAGTTTGGGGGGAGAGCCTTTTCCTCACTCAGATTTAAGTAGATGGCAAAGGACACAAAGTAATGGAGCAACTCAGTAGGTCAGGCATCATCTCTGGAGAACATGGATAGATGACATTTTGGGTCGTGTACATTCTTCAGACTGATTGCGGGGGTGGGAAAAGAAAGCTAGAAAATGCCCCGTAGACAATATTAATTTGAGTCACAGTCATATAGTATGGGAACAGACGCAAAATGCTGGAGTAACTCAGTGGGATAGGCAGCATCTCTGGAAAGAAGGAATGGGTGACGCTTCGGGTCGAGACCCTTCTTCAGCACGGAAGCAGACCCTTGGGTCCCACTAGTCTGTGCTGAGCAAGATGCGTTTCTACACCAAGCCCATTTTTCTGCATTTGCTCTACTCGCTTCCTATACATGCACTTTCCCCAAAGCTTCTTAAATGCTGTAATTGTGCCTACCTCTACCATAATAATAATAATAATAATAATACATTTTATTTGTGGGCGCCTTTCAAAAGTCTCAAGGACACCTTACAGAGATTAACAAGAATAATAAAACATATAATCGGAATAAAATAAATAATAAAGACATCACCAATACACAAATTAAAAACAGAATTCGATCCAAAGACAAAAAATCAAAAACACAATGTGAAGAGAGAGCAGCGGCAGCCAAACCGCGCCAGCGTACACTCTCCCTTCCGACAGCCATCTTGGACACAAACTAACATGTTTACTTACACACAAAAAAAATCATCCCCCCCACAATGGTTACCACTGTGGGGGAAGGCACAATGTCCAGTCCCCATCCCCAGTTCACCCAAAGTCAGGCCTATTGAGGCCTCCGCTATTGTCTCTACGGAGGCCCGATGTTCCTGGCCGTTCTGGCCGGGTGCTGTTGCCCCGGCGTCGGGAGAGTCCTCTCAGCGGCTGGGCCACCTGGAACGGCCGCTTCCTAACTGGGGACCGCGGCTTCCGAAGCCGACAAGGCCGCGCCGGTTTGGAGCTCCCAGGCTCCCGATGTTAAAGTCGGCGCCGCCCGCTCCGCTCCGCAGACCCGCAGCCCGGAGGTGTTGATCTCGGCGGTCACAGCTCACCGGAGCTCCAGCGCGTCGATCCAGCGCGGCGACCCAGGCAAGGCATCACCCGCTCCGCTCCGCGATAGCGCTCCAGCGCTGTGCCGCCACCAAAGCCGAGGTGTTGGGCGGTCCCCGCCAGGAAACGGCGCTCCATGCCCGCTGGTAGGCCACGAGGACGGGTCGACGGGGCAGCCCGGAGAAAAGGCTGCCTCACCGACCAGGTAGGGACCTAGAAGTATAATTACCCCCTTCCCCCCACCTCTGGCAGCTTGTTCCATATGTCCGCCACCCTCTAAGTGGAAGATCTCCTTCAGAAGGAATGGTAGAATAAGGATGAAGAGGTGTGAGCAAGGTATAATTGTTTATGATATTCGCGGCACTGTGTTTTCTGCGCCATATATCATTCAGTATGAATTTGCCCACTTGCGTCTGTGCTATGGGTTTTACTTTGAACCCCAATTTACTGCTTGTCTATCCTTGAATCTAATTTTCAAACTTTAAATATTTTCAGCTGCAGCAAAGCAAAACACGGAACACTGAAGAGACGACTCGAAAATTGGTGAGTTATGCGCAGAAACAGTTTAAATTTTGATATCCAACCGACAAACAACCAAGTAATCTCAAGCTCTCTTCGCATTTCTGATACAAAATTGTTCTAAAAGTGAGGTAAAATTGATTTTAAAATGTAGACCTTAATAGTAACTTTTTTATGATTTTTTTTCCTTGGCTCGAACAATAGGTTGGGTTAGATTTTGAAAACTATGATTATGCTTAGATGAAAAGGTAACCATGTCCATGCAAACAACAAATTATATCCAGTTTAATTTTTAGTAAATCAATAATGTGCCGCAATAAAATTTCCCCTTATACACCTTCCCTCTTTTTAAACTTAAAAAAAAATTCCAATTGCACTTGCTGCCAGGGAAAAAAAATCCAATTTTGCACTTGCTGCCAGGACTCGGTGTCCTGGGATTTGCAACATTGTAACGGGCAGGGCCAGTAATTGGATTTGGATTTTTTACAGTGAGAAGTTAAGCGAAAAGTTAAATTTGTTAAATTGAAAATGTGAATAACTTGTAAAATATACCATCAATCTGAACGAAACTTGATTAAAACACACCACAGGACAATTGTGAGTAAGGTGGTCCAAGAATTATAGCGCTAACGTGTACTGTTTTGGTGTAATTTCGGGAGAACATGGGCACGCACACAGAATCACAAACAAGATGAGTGTTTTAGTAATATTTAGATGTCTGGAAATGGAACAGTTCAATTCATACTTGCAACTTTGTACTCTTACTCTGTCACTTAAGAAATATACTTCAAACCACATCTGCACCATCTTTACAGAAATATCTTCTTTCCGTTGATCAGAAATGAACGTACCACCGTTGTAAACCCATTTCCAATCTTGGATCATTGAAATGTGTTTTCCTTTGATATTAGTACAATAAAGTGATTTAATTGTCCAGGTGATTAGTTTACGGTAACTGAGTAAATACATCAATGTTATTTTAATGAATTCATGGTAAGAATTGTTTTTTTTCCAATTAGAGTAATTTTGAAGACGCACTGAATAATCTGCCAGACCCAAAAGATTTTGTTTTGTGGAATACTGTGCAGACAATGCTTAACAAAGAGGTGAGTAAAGGATCATTGCATGTACTGTCTAATAGGACAGACTAATAGGAGAATTGTAAATTAGATAGTGGAGTGGTGAGGTATGGGGAAGGAAAGAAGCCAATCAAATTGGATGGGATTAAAGTGAGTGAAGAGTTTTAGAGATAGTGTTAGTGTACAGAGATCACTGATCGGCACGAACTCGGTGGGCCGAAGGGCCTGTTTCCGCGCTGTCTCTCTAAACTAAACTAAACTGCCTTGGATAGAAGAGGGGTTAACGGAGTAAGTTTCTGCTCTGCCGTCAAGCCACAGGGAGTGTGACCCAACAGATTTTAGTTTAGAATTAACAATGAGGGCGAAAAAGCAAAGAACAGGGATAAGAAATATTCATAGCTCTATGCTGTCATTTGTTTACATATTTCTGAAAGTATATTTTTTATTTGATTCTCAAAGTTAACTTGTTACATCCATAACTAAATCTTGCCCGTGTGAGTAGGGATTTGCGATGGCATTGGTGGGGGCAAAAAGATAATGACACCCACAGATCACAGTAGGAGATATGGGAGTTCTGTACGGTGGGGAATGAGATTTTGAGCACATTTATTGGGATATTCGTCCATTTTGAGCGACATAGGTAGCTTAGTTTAGTTTATAGATACAGCGTGGAAACAGATCCTTCGGCCCACAGATTCCACACCAACCAACAATCCCAGCATATTAACACTATCCTACACACACTAGGGACAATTTACTCTTTAACCAAGCCAATTAACCTACGTACCTGTACGTCTTTGGAGTGTGGAAGGAAACCGAAGATCTATGAGAAATCCCACCCGGTCAATGGGAGAACATACAAACTCCGTACAGACAGCACCTGTAGTCGGGATCAACCCCGGGTCTCTGGCGCCGAAGGGCTGTTAGACAGTTACTCTATCGCTGCACCACCGAGACGCCATGGTATAACAGACACTTGGGGGGAAGTATGTGTGGAGTAGACAGGGAACCTTGCCCAGTATTCTTCACTCGGGGATCAGCAGATAGCCTCTCATTTCCCACAATGTCTCATGAAGAGCCCAAAAATGTTCTGGAAGAAACTTAATAGATATCTTCAGGGGACCCTGGCAGCCATAAGGTATTTTCTCTGTGGAGCCTGGCAACCACAAGGTTTGCTACTTATGCACCAAACTTTTATTGCCTTTCCAATGTGTCTAGGATAATGCTAATCATTAAAATGGGACGGGGTTAGAGAGCAATTGGAATTATAGTAGATGTGATGACCCATTACAGCTTTGTAGAACAAACACATATTAAGGCTTTTGGTAGACGATTGGGTAAGTTCTAGATTTTTTTCATTAAAAAAATGTATATATATAATATACATTTAATTCTGTATATATATATAATATATATATAAAAGAATATGACTATTATATATCTATATGTAATATATATGTATATATATAAAAGAATATTGAGGGGGGATCTTATAGAAACGTACAAAATTCTTAAGGGATTGGACAGGCTAGATGCAGGAAGATTGTTACCGATGTTGAGGAAGTCCAGGACAAGGGGTCACAGCTTAAGGATAGAGGGGAAATCCTTTAGAACCGAGATGAGAAGAACATTTTTCACGCAGAGTGTGGTGAATCTCTGGAATTCTCTGCCACAGAAGGTAGTTGAGGCCAGTTCATTGGCTATATTTAAGAGGGAGTTAGATGTGGCTAGAGGGATCAGGGGGTATGGAGAGAAGGCAGGTACGGGATACTGAGTTGGATGATCAGCCATGATCATATTGAATGGCGGTACAGGCTCGAAGGACCAAATAGCCTACTCCTGCACCTATTTTCTATGTTTCTATGTTTCTAATATAGAAATAAAAGAATATATAGATATAATTCTGGGGCTGCATTTTCATTAGGTAGCTGGCAATTTTAATTGAGAGAAGGAATGGGTGACGCTTCGGAGTATGAAGAAGCGTCTCAACCCAAAACGTCACCTATTCCTTCTCTCCAGAGATGCTGCCAGTTACTCCAACATTTTGTGTCTACCTTCGATTTAAACCAGCATCTGCAGTTCTTTCCTACACAAGGCAATTTTAATTGACAACTTCAGCTTCTGGAAAACCTGGGAGTAAAGTTCTTTTTTTTTAAAATATATTGCATCTGGCTGTTTCTCTTTTAATCGTAATCGGGTATTTTTAATGCATGTTAAATAATTTAAATATAATGTCTGTCTTTATTCAAGGTGCTGTTGAGTACATTCAGGATTTGGTTCTAATTGTTAGAATAAAACACCATGCCTTGTATATAAGCATTTTTATCTATTATTGATAATTGGAACTGCCTTGGATATTAATAATAAATTTATTCATTTCTATTTTTATACTTAGCTTGATTATAATTCAAAAATATCTTTGCTCGCCCTTCAACCAGAAGTGATGGAACTGGAGACGAATGATGAAGGTCAAAAGGTGGTAAGTAAAATCACATGCCCCCCACAATCATTTTTAATGAATTTGTGTTTTGTATTCCAGTTATTAGGTTCCTGTTAGAATGTAATAAAACTGTTTTGTTTCGCTGATACTTGGAACTGATTGGAGAAATTTTGGACTTCGGAAGAAATGTCATCGTGACTGACTGATATTATAATGCCATCGACCAGGACTAACAAACATCTGTCTTTCGTTGCATTGAAATTTTTAATTGAATAAGGATAACACATTGGATAGATAACTCTAAATTTCCAGTTCAAAAGGAGAAGTGCTTGCTGACTTTAATCCTAGAATTACATGGTTTATGTTCCCTTCTTGCACCAAAGGCAAGCTTTCTCACATTCATTTTCTTTACTTTGAGCATTTGTCGGCACTGGGCCTGCTCTCACTGGAGTTTAGAAGATTGAGGGGGAGCCTCGTTGAAGCATACAGAATAGAGAAAGGCTTTCATAATATGGATGTGGGGAGGATGTTTCCATTAGTGGGAGAGTCTAGAACTAGAGGTCGTAGCCTCAGAATTAAAGGGCCTTCTTTTAGGAAGGAGATGAGGAGAAATTTCTTTACTCAGAGGGTGGTGAATCTGTGGAATTCTTTGCCACAGAAGGCTATAGAGGCCAAGTCAGTGGATATTTTTAAGGCAGAGATAGATAAATTCTTGATTAGTACGGGTGTCAGAGGTTATGGGGAGAAGACAGGAGAATGGAGTTAGGAGGGAGAGATAGATCAGTCATTTGAATGGCAGAGTAGACTTGATGGGCCAAATGGCCTGATTCTATTCGTTATGAACACACACACACACACACACGCACACGCGCACGCACGCACGCACGCACGCACGCACGCACGCACACACCACACACACCACACACACCACACACACCACACACACCACACACACCACACACACACACAAACACACACCCCTTCTCTTCTGAATCAGTCTCTATAGGGTTCTGGGGCAGGGATATAAGGATTCACAAACCTCAAGATGAAGTCTCCATCTTCATCTCAAACTGTCCACCATCTTATTCTGAAACCATGACTCCGTGTAGGCAGTGCCCAAGCATTCTCTTTCCCTTGTGAAACCTCCTCAACAGCATAATCAGTCATTGTAGGGTCAACCTCGTTGTCCTAGCGATCGATCTAGTGAATCTTCTCTGAAATGCCACCAAAGTAAATCTTTCCCTGCATAAATAAGGAGATCAAGTCATTCCATCAATTTGTTCATTTACTTGTACTTCTCCACAGATATTTTGTCAAGCTCAGTCCTACTTTTCATTTTGCAAATACTTTTATGTTTCGTCTTGTGTCCTTGCTCATTAACTTCACACCATTGTCGACTTGTATTGCTGAGATTCTTCGAGCAACCATACTCTCTTATCCACGAATGTTCCTTCCACCTATCATCTATAGTGAATTTCCTCTTTGTAAACCATCGATAAGGATTTTGTGCCTTGGTGTTAAGGTCATGTTCACAAAATCTCTTGTAAAGAAGTGACCAAATAGCAGACAATGTTTAAAGTAAAAGTGGGGGAGGGGGGAGGCGAAAAGCAAATATCATTGATGGGAGGTATTCAGATAGATTTAAAGCCCTGTCCCACGGTACGAGTTCATTCCAAGAGTTCTCCCGAGTTTGCCCTGATTCGAACTCGGAGATTCGAATTAGAATTCTGATTCGAGCTCTCGTGGACATTTTTCATCATGTTGAAAAGTCTTCACGAGTCTTCCCGTGCTTACCTGCCGTTAGCGAGTCTTCCCGAGTACCTGCCGTTAGCGCTCAGAGGCATCCCCGAGCTCCGACGTACCCGCTACATTCATTCTCCGTGCTTACCACGAGTTTGATTTTTTTTTAAACTCGGGAGAGCTCTTGGAATGAACTTGTACCGTGGGACGGGGCTATTAAGCTTCCATTTAATTACTTGTGTTCCAAGTACAATTTTTGGTCACATTTCACAAAGCTAGCTTGCTATGTAAATAATAAAAAATCTTTATTTTAAATGAAATTGGAACTTTTTCTTTTGGAAAATAATAAAGAACTTATGACCATATCCATACATCGATGAAGCAACACATAACATTGCATTTAACCATGGGTTTGTTTACACGATCTTTTTCAAAAATACACTTCCATGTTGCATTTGGCTAATGATTACATAAAAGGTTGGGACAAATTGTACAGAACATTAGAGGGTTCTCAAATATTGTGTTTTTTAAATTCAAAAAAATTATTCAATTACCTGTAATAAAAAAATTATATTACACTACAATGAAACAAACCAGAACCCACCACTATAATACAATACAAACAAATATCCTTAATAAACTACTATACAAGTATCTTACACTCCTTGTCAAGGATGCATTCATCACTCTGCTCAAATATTGTGTATTGCCAGGCCATAGATGGTAGGGAAACTTTTAGCTAAATCAAAAATAACCAATGGCCTTTTCATTCCAGTTTCCATTGTGTTAGAACATTTTCAGATCTATAATAGTTAACCTCTTGGGCTCAACGCCACTGGTCATTCCCTTGTCTTTTTCTTTGTGAATATTCGTCTTTCTACTGCCCAATATCTAGTCAAATAATAACTTGAACTAGCTTGCTAACGGTGACTCATTGATGGACATGCTAGATACTACAACCTGACGTGTTGCCAGATGGAGAATGGTATTGGGAATGAGCTGCCAGAGGAGATTGTGGATTTGGGACAGTAACCACATTTAAGAATCATCTTGACAGGTTCTTGAAAGTACATGGCATAGTAGGATATGAGATTAATGTTGCCAAGTGGGAAGAGTATAGATGGGCATGATGGTCAGCATTGCTAGGATGGGCCAAAGGGCTTGTTTCTACGCTGTACAACACCAACTTTATAAAGTGGTTGATACAAGTGCCATATGCTCCAAAATCGCCAGAGCTCCCACTTTTGTGTCGAGTTGGTCCAGGTGCCTTGATCCATCAACTTTTGGATATTTGGGGATGTGAAGTGAGAAGAAGGAAATGACACTGAGATCAAATATTAGCCGTGGCCTTGTGAATAGCAGAACAAGTGTGAGGGGTTGAATGGCCTCCTCTTTCAGCTTTTATTCTATATTTTAGATGTTAGAAGTGCAAAGAGTTACAATAATAACTGCATCAGTGCAAGCATTTCAGAGCTTGTTGATCTTGGATTAGTTTAGTTTGGAGAAAACAGTCCCTTCGCCCCACTGAGTCCCTGCCGACCAACAAACACCCGTACACTAGTTCTATCCTACACAATAGGGACAATTTACAGAAGCCAATTGACCTACAAACCTGCTTGTCTTTGGAGTGTGGGAGGAAACTGGAGTGCCTGGAGAAAACCCATGCAGTCACAGGGGGAAAGTACAAACCCCGTACAGAAAGCACCCATGGTCAGGATCGAACCCGGGATTCTGGCACCGTAACATGGCCCAATGTGGATTGCAGTATAGCAGGTTGAGTATCCATGACAATGAAGTGCCAAACCAGAGAAGTGAAAGCACAAAGTTATATGCAGGTTAAACCATGGATGTGCCAGACTGAAGGAGGCCAAACAATCCCAGCACCAACAGATCAGATCAAAGTATGGCAATCCAGCCAACATCAGCCATGAAAGGTGCTGGGCAGTTTAACTAAGATGAAGGAAGATGCAGGAAATTCCCTATTCCTATGATGGGAATATCAGCACGTGCAAAAGGCTAGTTTTTTTTGGAACATTGGCCTTCATCAGCCAGAGTATTGAGTATAGAAATTGGGAGGTCATGTTGCAGTTGTATAAGACGTTGGTAAGCCCACATTTAGAGTATTGTGTTCATTCTGGGCACCGTGTTATAGGAAAGCTGTTGTCAAGCTGGAAGGGGTGCGGAGAAGATTTACGAGGATGTTGCCAGGACTAGAGGGTCTGAGCTATAGGCAGAGGTTGAGTAGGCTGGGACTCTATCCCCTTGGCGTGCAGGAGGATGAGAGGTGATCTCATAGAAGTGTATAAGATCATGAGAGGAATAGATCTGGTAGATGCACAGTCTCTTGCCCAGAGTAGGCGAATCAAGGACCAGAGGACATAGGTTTAGGATGAAAGGGAAAAGATTTAATAGGAATCTGAGGGGTAACTTTTTTGCACAAAGGGTGGTGGATGTATGGAACAAAATGCCAGAGGAGGTAGTTGAGGCAGGAACTATCGCAACATTTCAGAAGCAGTTAGACAGGTACATGGATAGGACTGGTTTGGAGGGGTATAGATGAAATACTGGCAGGTGGGACTAGTGTAGCTGGGACATGTTGGCCAGTGTGGACAAGTTGGGTCGAAGATCCTGTAGCCACACTGTCTCACTCTATGACTCTAAGTATCATCAGCCAGGTAGCACAGCGGTAGAGTTGCTGCCTTACAGCGCCAGAGACACGGGTTTGATCCTGCCCCCACAGGAGCTGTCTGTACAGAATTTGTACGTTCTCCCCGTGACCGCGTGGGTTTTCTCCGGGTGCGCCGGTTTCCTCCCACACGCCAAAGACGTGCAGAGGTTGTAGGTTAATTGACTTCATTAGGTTGTATAATTGTCCCTAGTGTGTGTAGGATAGTGTTAGAGGTTGGGGTGATCGCTGGTCGGCACAGACTGGGTGGGCCGAAGGGCCTGTTTCCGAGTTGTATCTCTAAAGTGTAAATTCCAAATACTGAGTGGATTCTCTCCATAAAGGCCATTCCCTCACAAGGTTAAACCGGTCTGATTAATTTTGCATAATTTCAGAAAACAGTTGAAACTACCAAGTGTGGTGTTGAGTGTCACTGACTGTGGTGCTGAAAGTTTCAGACATGATTGTTGTTCCACCCAGACCCTTTCACTACAGCTCCATACTGCCATCTACCTGTCAGGGTGAAATAATGCACAAGACGTCCAGTGCAAAATGTGCAGCAGAAATTAAACCTCATCATCATTATTGTGGGCCAGCAAAGTGGTGGAAGGCTTTGTCAACAGTGACTTCTGATGTTATCACCAATAATAAGAAGAAGATAGACACAAAATTCTGGAGCAATTCAGAGTGACAGGCAGCATCTCTGGCGAGAAGGAATGGGTGACGTTTCAGGTCCAGACCCTTCTTCAGATCTTTTTTGGTGACGCAAGAAACTGCAGATGCGGGAACCTTGAGCAAAAGACAAAGTGCTGGAGGAACTGGGTGGGCACTGTCTTGTTGTTCAGTTTAGTTTAGTTTCGAGGTACAGCATGGAAACATGCCACGAGTACCTACGACTAGCATCACGGTCTGCTACGACCTACCTACAACCTCGTGACGGCAGAGGTCGTGAATTAGGTGGTGAAAGTGGGACAGGCCCATTACTTAGATAAAGATTACGAAAAGTGAATATGGGGAATTTTCGTTCAATTTTGTTCTATGGTGAAAATAAGATGCCAATTTCCTGTAAAGAGACTTTGAATGTCTTATTCTCTTTTTCCTATTTTCTTTTCTTCAACTTTCTTCATTCATTCGTCTCTTTTCGTTTTCTTCAAACACTATATATCTCACGTCTTTCTATCCTTTACTATCTAATTTATTTTTCTTATTCTTATCTTTCTTTATTATAACAAAAAAAAAATAAGAAGCTGTACATAAAATGTATTATGAAAATATATATTAAGCACTTTGGTGCCATATGATTGTACTTACTTCTAATAAAATAAAATATTAAAAAAGACTTTGAATGGTGTTTAGTTTTTGTAATCAACTATAGGGTGTGTTTTATGCTTACTGTTAGAAAAATAATGCAAATGTGTGTTTGGGAAGCCTACTGGTATATGCATTGTAAAAAAAGCCGATCTGAGGATTAATTCACTGTTTTTGTCTTTGCTTAAGCCTTCAGCACAGCGAGTCCCAGCCTTAACTGCCTTGCATCAACTGTCTCAATTGCCAACCCTACATGAGAGTCTTAAAATCAGAGTAGATTTGCTGGAAGAGGAACTCAAACGCCAAATGGAGGAATTAGGTCAGCCACAACATGCAAACAGAGATACAAGAATCGTGACACAAACCTCGTTTGTTCATATACCGTTCATTCATTTGTTCTTTGTACCTTTTCATACCTCTCGCTTCCCTCTCCCCTGACTCTCAGTCTGAAGAAGGGTCTCGACCCGAAACGTCACCCATTCCTGTTCTCCAGAGATGCTGCTTGACCCGCGGAGTTCCTCCAGCATTTTGTGCCTATACTCGTTTGTAAATAATGCTTGACCAGATTCAGAGTAAATTGAGAGTGCGAGGACTGGATGTATTCTCCATTTTATGAGGGTATTCATCTCTTAAAAGCATGAGGGAGGACTCCCTGAAGCTTCTTGTCAGATCTACCCAGAACAATTGGTTAGTCACCAGGAGAATGAGCTTCACCAAAGCGGTATCATCTACTCTATCTCTCCCCGGGGTGGGAAGTGCACGATACGCGATCCAACCAGGGCGGCATGATGGCGCAGCGGTACAGTTGCTGCCTCATGTGGTATCCAGTCAGTGGAAAGACTATACATGATTACTATCAAGCTGTTCATAGCGTGCAGATACTGGATAAAGGAACAACGTTTAATGCAAGATAAAGTCCAGTAAAGTGATTAAAGATAGTCCAAAGGTCTCCAATCAGGTAGATGGTAGGTCAAGACCGCTCTCTGGTTGGTGATAGGATGGTTCAGTTGCCTGATAACATCTGGGAAGAAACTGTATGTGAATCTGGAGGTGTGCGTTTACACACGTCCGTACCTCTTGCCTGATGGGAGAGGGGTGAAGAGGGAGTTAGACTGGTCCTTGATTATGCTGGTGGCCTTGCTGAGGCTGCGTGAAGTGTAGATGGAGTCAATGATAGGCAGGTTGCTTTGCGTGATGGTCTGGGCTGCGACCACAATACTCTGCAACATCTTGCATTGTGGCAGGGACAGAGGGGAGAGCCCTTCACAACTCTGGCTACTTCGATTCGCGCAGTATAATGCACTGTGTCAATTTGAGCACGTTTTTTTATTTTGATCCATTGCAAGATCCTTCAGATGCCAACATTTTTGCCTCACAGATGTGAACATGGGAGCCAATATTGAACCACGACAACAACACCGTTCTTCCATTCATATGGAGAGAGGCTAGTTCAAGATTAGCTGCTGCAATGATGTGTGGAGGGAGTCTCAGAGAGTTTACCTGATGGAGATCCTTGGGAAAGGTGCTCTTTGTGCAAGGGTTTACAGAGATCTGAGAGCGGCAGGGTGGCGCAGCGGTAGAGTTGCTGCCTTACGGCGCCAGAGACCCGGGTTCGATCCTGACCACGGGTGCTGTTTGCACGGAGTTTGTACATTCTCTGTGTGGGTTTTCTCCGAAATCATCAGCTACCTCCCACACTCCAAAGATGTACAGGTTTGTAGGTTATTTGGCTTGGTATAACTGTAAATTGTCCCTAGTTTGTGTAGGACAGTGTTAATGTGCGGGGATCGCTGGTCGGTGCGGATTCGGTGAGCTGAAGGGCCTATTTTCGCGCTGTATTTCTAACCTAAATGAAATCTTTTAAGGAGACAGTCTCAAAATCAATTGAGTCTGTAAGCGCATGAGTGCTGCAAGCACATAAGTGATGCTACATATGATTTAGTTTAGATTAGAGATACAGCGCGGAAAGAGGCCTTTCGGCCCACCGAGTCCGCACCGACCAGCGATCCCCACACATTAACACTATCCCACACACACTTGGGACAATTTACACTTATACCAAGCCAATTTACCTACAAACCTGTACGTCTTTAGAGTGAATGCAATGTTTGGATCCCTGCAATTTGTGGAAGCCTCCAATTGTAGCAAGTTGCTTCGCCTGCTTGTGTGGATGAAAGGAAGTAAATTAAGTCCCCTCTGCCAGAATATGAAGTGTGGAGGAGTTTATAGCAGTGATTAGCCATCTATGAGATTCAATGGTTCAATTATATTTTACCACATGCACCTAGGAACAGTGAAATGCTTTGTTTTGCATACAACCCGGTAAATTAATACAGCAGACCTCACCGAGGCAGCACACAAGAGTTGCCACGTTTCTGGTGCCTAAATGCGGTATAACTCCTTGTGAATGATTCTGAAACTAGGAAGTCTAACATGACCTTAACTGTGATGATGGGGCACCTTGTTAAGACCAGTGCAGCTAATAATCTTGCTGGAATCACGAATCGCATGTAGCATTATTCTTGACATTAGCTTGACAAGAATTCTGTTTCTAGTTCCGACAAAAAACCCACTGGAAAAGCACGGACTTAATTTCCTATCAGGCGAAAAGATATCCAGGATCAGTTTTGTTCTATTCCAGGTGACACCACATATCATTTGCATCGCACTTTGTATTTCAGCCATGTTAGAATACATTTCTCGGTCTTACTGCCAGAATGAGACATTTAGGTTGAATGAAAAAAGAACAATGCTTTACGGTTATTGGGCTTTAAGCATCAATTTTTAAAAAGTAATTACACTATTTTTTTAACTGATCTATTTTTAAGAGCAGAGCAATGATAGAGCTTGAATGAAATGGTGAGTTATGTCTGTCTCTTTTCAGAAAAGAAAGGTGTTCCTGATGATCTGTTGATGAGATTGGACTTACTCGAGAATGGAGCGCAAATCCAGCAGAATGAAAATAGTCAGGTTATAACATTTTTTTTTAAATTTCAAATTTGTATTAACTTGTCAGACATAGTATTGGTATTTGTTTACTATTTTCGCACCGATACAGTGAAAAACATTGTTTTGCGTGCTATCTAGGTAGATCATACTGTACATGAGTACAGTCAAAGCCGTACATTAGCGTAGCAGGCAGTGCACGAAGAGAAATATATAGTTGCATCTGCAGAGAAATTGCGGATAATTAAAGAAAAAGTACAAAGGCCATAACAAGATGGATTGGAATATGGGGAATTCATCTTCAAGACAGAAGAGAATATCAGAGACTTATGTTCATGTGATAAGGACAGAATTAGGTCATTTGAGCCCATCAAGTCGACTCCGCCATTCATTCATGGCTGATCTATCTCATCCTCCTTACATTCTCCTGCCTTCTCCCCATAACCCCTAACACCCGAACTAATCAAGAATCTATCTATCGCTGCCTATATCCAAAGAATATCCATTGACTTGGTCCCCACGGCCTTCTGTGGCAATGAATTCCACAGGTTCACCACCCTCTTATTAAAAACTGAAGGGTTCAGCAAAGAAAAAAATCTAAACATTATTCAAGGCAGTGAAGAAAGCTAATGGCATGTTGGCCTTCAAAACGAGAGGATTTGAGTAAAGTGGTCCTTCTGCAGTTGTACAGGGCCCTCGTGAGACCACATCTGGAGTAAGCTGGACAAACTAGATGCAGGAAAAATGTTCTCAATGTTGGGGGAGCCCTGAAACAGGGGCCACAGTCTAAGAATAAAGGGGAGGCCATTTAAAACTGAGATGAGAAAAAAACAATTCACCCAGAGAGTTGTGAATTTGTGGAATTCCCTGCCAGTGGAGGCCAATTCACTGAATTAATTTAAGAGAGAGTTGGATAGAGCTCTTGGGGCTAGCAGAATCAAGGGGTATGGGGAGAAGGCAGGCACAGGTTACTGATTGTGAATGATCAGCCATTATCACAATGAATGGTGGTGCGGCTTGAAGGGCTGAATGGCCCCCTCCTGCACCTATTTTCTATGTTTCTATCTGTGTGTTCAGATATTTTGCATTGTAAATTCATTTTGTCAAAAAGTAATTATTTGTAATTGAAGGCACTAGACTGCATACTTTGTGTACGGTGACAAGAGACCATGCGATCTACTCATTTGGCCAGCAATACAGCCAATATTGCTTCATTGACTGGAAGGTGTTTGGTACCTTTTGAAAGATATGAAATACACACAAGGCGCATTTTGTCCAGTCCATACAACGTTCAAGCCTCCCATTTATCACTATTCATTTCTCCCTCATATGCTTATGCAGCCTTCTCTTGAACACTAGCAAACTGTTTGCATCAACTAAGCCCTGTGATAGTTAGTTCCGCACTTTCAAAGATGTCGATTGTCTTGGGAATCCCCAATTCCCCAGCTGGATGATGTGGAGCTGTCAAGGTCATAAGTGATAGGAGCATAATTCGGCCATTCGGCCCATCAAGCCAACTCCGCCATTCAATCATGGCTGATCCATCTCTCCCTCCTAATCCCTACTCTACTGCCTTCTCTCCTCATAGCCCCTGACACCCGCACTAATCAAGAAAGAGGCCTAATAATGTCTCCTGCTTAATGATGTCTGTGCTTTGCATTCCCATTTCATTAGGATAGAGAATTGTTGGCAGCCCTCAAGAGGAAGTTGGAAGAAATGGAAGAAGACTTTGAAGGCCGCCTTGCTGTGTTGCAGGCTGACCACGATGAACTCCAGGTGATCATTTTAGTTTCCGTACTCTTTCAGAGTAATTGATTTTGTTGTTTGATATTTTCATTGTTTCAAATAAGCAATAGTTTTATAAAGATTTAATTTCAAAGGAAATCCTGATGATTTGAATTGATTTTGATAACATTTATTGTTATTTCCAACTGTGCTTATGTAGGGTATTCTTGAAAAGTTGGACCAACTTGAGGAAAAGAAGGTTGACAAAGAGTTTTTGGAAATGGAGATTAACGGGGTAAGGATATTTTATTAAGAAATGATGAGCTGAAGATTTCAAGACAAACCCTATGTGGTTCATGATAGCAATTAGAAGAGGGGAACAGAGATTAGGAAATAACATTCCATAAAGTTTAGAAACATTTCCAATCCTCTGCCCAGAACATCTGAAAAAGCGTTACTGTTCTGGAGGGATTTGGATTATCCATATACAAGCAAGGGTTAGAAGAGGGAGGAAATCCTGAAATTAATTCACACCAACATTGACGTTTCACCAATATCTCTCCTTTTGCAAATGAATCGATGCTCGAGGTCCATCAGGTTCATCACTTGAATTATTTAGTTTAGCATTTTTATATTTTCGGTTAGAGTTGTGATCGGGAGACATTTCACGAAGGGTTTTGATCAAAAGGCCTGTCCCACTGTACGTGCTAATTCAAGATTTCTCCCGAGTTTCCCCTGATTCGAACTCAGAGAATTACGGTAATAGCCGCTCGTAGGTACTCGGGGCTCTCGTGGACATTTTTCAACATGTCGAAATGATGAGCTGAAGATTTCAACAAACATGTTGAAAAATCTTCACGAGTCTTCACGAGTACCTGCCGTTAGCGTTACGAGCCGCTCAGAGACGTCCTGAGCTCCAACGTACCCGCTACGTACATTCTACGTGCTTACCATGAGTTCGATTTATTTTTTAAACTCTTGAATTACCTCGTACAGTGGGACAGACCCTTAAGAGTTGTTTGGCTCACATGGTTACTGATCACATCACATGTAGGACACCTTACCCTTCCACGTCTCCATGTCTCTCCCCTGACTCTCAGTCTGAAGAAGGGTCTCGACCCAAAATGTCACCCGATTCCTTCTCTCCAGAGATACTGCCTGTCCCGCTGAGTTCCTCCAGCATCCTGTGTCTATCTTCGGTGTAGACCAGCATCTGCAGTTCCTTCCTACATATCTGGGAATACAATTGTGTTTTACAATAAGAATACATAGAGGTTGGAATGCCTGTACCTCAGTATCATTGTCATGGTTTCATGGCAACAGCTGTTATGCAAGAGATTCCAAAGATGCAGAGATCACTATAAACAGGCACAGAAGACAAAGTAGATGTGGGGGAGGGTTAGTTTAAATTAGCTTAGAAATACAGAGCAGAAACAGGCCCTTCAGCCCACCAGGTCCGCACTGCCCAGCGATTCCCACATTCTAACACTATCCTACACACAATTTATTATTTTTTATACCAAGTCAATCAACCTACAAACCTATACATCTTTGGTGTGTGGGAGGAAACTAAAGATCTCTGAGAAAAATGATAATAAATAGTTGAACTGGTAACAGATTTTATTTTGCACTTCATAGATACAGTGTGGAAACAGGCCATTCGGCCCTCTGAGTTCACCAGTGATCACCCCACCCCATACACTAACACTATCCTGCACACATTAGGGACAATGTACAATTTTTACCGAATCCAAATAACCTACAAATCTGTACATCTTTGGAGCGTGGGAGGAAACGGAGCACCCGGAGACAACTCACGCGGTCACAGGGCACGTGCAAACTCCAAACAGACAGCACCTGTGTTCAGGATCGACCCAGGTCTCTGGCTCAGTAAGGCAGCTGCTTTACCACTGCGCCACCGTGTCGCCTCAATTTCCTTCCTAATTTAATTCACAGATGGTCAATACCTTTAGCAGATCCCACTACTACCTACATTTCCCCATCTCCACCCCTTTCTGCTTTCCACAGAGACCGTTCCCTCCGCAACTCCCTGGTCGACTCGTCCCTTGCCACCCAAACCACCCCCTCCCAAGGTACTTTCCTCTGAAGCCGCAGGAGACGCAACAACACCTGTCCCTTTACCTACCTCCCCCCCTCGACTCTGTCCAAGGACCCTGCAGTCTTTCCAGGTGGGGCAGAGGTTCACTTGCACCTCCTCCAACCTCACCTACTGTATCCGCTGTTCCAGGTGTCAACTCCTGTATATCGGTGAGACCGGGCACAGGCTCGGCGATCGTTTCGCTGAACACCACTGCTCAGTCTGCCTAAACCTACCTGATCTCCCAGTTGCTCAGCACTTTAATTCCCCCTCCCCCCCCCCCCCATTCCCAAACTGATCTTTCTGTCCTGGGCCCCCTCCATTGTCAGAGTGAGGCCCAGCGCAAATTGGAAGAACAGCACCTCATATTTCGCTTGGGTAGTGTGAGATTCAAATTCACAAATGCTCAGAGACAAAGTCAGAGAAACAAGTTTATCTCATTTATTACATTTCTGCGCAGAAAAGGGTGCCCCTCTGTCATCCCCTAGAGGCACACCGAGGATCGGGATGTCTTCTATCTTTATACATTTCATTTTACTATTGTCACACCCTCGTCCCTCCCCATTGAGCTTCTTCCAATCATAACATAAAGCCCAGATTCCCACGAGAACGTCCTGGAACGTCCACCCAACGTCAAAGACACCTCCCATATCATGCATCGCATGTGCATTTAAATTAGGCATCTTGTCATAGTGGGCGTGAGTTCATATTCATGTAATCTCATTAGGCATGTGTAGTTGTTCTTAACCCCTCGCCCTTCTCAACTCTGTCCTACTTCTCTTAAAACTCCTGCTGAAGTCTTTCTATTTGCTACTTTTTATCTAGAATTTCTCTCTGTTCTTTATATCATTACTTTCTATTCTACTAGCAGTCTGGCTTCTGCTGACACCTTATTTCTTTCTAAATTACATTTCAGAGTTCTAGTATAAATCAACCATCTCTATTAACCCTTTTCTCACAGTAGCTTACACCCCAGCAGTATGAACATTGACTTCTCTAACTTCAAGTAGCCCTTGCTTTCCCTCCTTCCCCATCCCCACTCCTTTCCCAGTTCTCCCACCAGTCTTACTGTCTCTGACTACATTTTATCTCTATACCGCCCACTCCCCTGATATCGGTCTGACGAAGGGTCTCGATCCGAAACGTCACCCATTCTTTCTCGCCAGGGATGCTGCCTGTCCCGCTGAGTTACTCCAGCACTTCGATTTAAACAAGCATCTGCAGTTCTTTCCTACACGGTACTTTTAGCATTGTCCTAATGCCTTAATACCACAACCACTGGTGATGCCCACCCTCCAATAACAGCCAGGGTTTCCCTACACTAATATTTCCTATCTTTCACTCCAGAAAGCCGACAAAAAGTCATTAGAATCGAAAGTGAGTCGAACGCTTCTTGACGCAACGGCACAGCAGTTGAACGCAATGATGCAGGAGCTGTTAAATAAGGTGTGCGCGCAAGAGAAGGACTGGCAGAAGGTGCTGGAGAAACTTCTTTGTGACATGGATTGCAAGGTAACAAGTATTTTACAATTGTCCATGTATTTCAACGTTAATCTAAGAATCTCATAACTTCAAAAAGTTAATGGCATTTTTTATTAATAAGCTTAGAGTCATAGTCATGCAGCGTGGCAGCAGGCCCATCCATCAGCCCAACTTGCCCACGCCGACCAACATGCCCCATCTACACTAGTCCCACCTGCCTGCGTTCGGCCCATATCCCTCCAAACCTGTCCTATCCACGTACTTGTTGAAATGCTTCTTTAATGTTGTGATAATACCTGCCCCAACTCCCTCCTCTGGCAGCTTGTTCCATATACACCCACCACCCTTTGTGTAAAATAAGTGACCCCTCAGGTTCCTGTTAAATTTTTTCTCCCTTCCTTAAACCTATGTCCTCTGGCTCTCGATTCCCCTATTCTGTGCAAAAGTCTCTGTGCATTTACCCAATCTATTCCTCGCATGATTATGTACACCTCTCATCCTCCTGCGCTCCAGGGAGTAAAGTCCTAGCCTGCTCAACCTCTCCTTATAGCTCAGGCCCTCGAGCCTTGGCTTATGAAAGTAAAAGGTTATTGGTACAAATTATGATATTTATACTATATTTGATTACTTCAATTTAACCTTGTAACTCTCAGGTTTCCATAAACCCCCCCCACCCCCATCCCCCCCCTCACTTTAAACCTTTGTCCTCTGATTTTCGATTCCCCGACTCCGGCAAAAGTCTCTGTCCGTTTGCCGATCTATTCTTCTCATGATTTCATGAACTGAAATTATCAAGGTGATGATAGGAATAAGGATTTAATATGCTACAAAGTTGAACTGCAGTCAAAAGCAAGGTACGACCGATATTGGAAATATACTGGAAATACTCAGCAGGTCAGGCAACAGTTGTGGAGTGAGAAACGGATTCAACTTTTAAGAGTAGTGATCTATGATCAGGACTTCAAAAAATTAGAGATGAAGTAAGAGGTTTAAAGGACACGGGGGGAAAGAGCAGAGGGAACAAAAGAAAGGTCTATGGTTGGATGAACAACAGCAAAGATCGAGTGTTATAAAACACTGATGGAGATAACTGAATGAGGGTGGCGCATGATATGTGGAATAATGGCCTAAAAATTAACTTTTGAGTTCTCATTGCTCGAGGTTTATTAGAGCACATAGAAATGTTTTCTCAATATATTTTCAAGAAGTTATCCAAATAATTTCCAGCCTTAAGAGAGGAAGATAGATCAGCCACGATCGAATGGCGGGGTAGGCTTGATGGGCCGAAGGGCCTAATCCTGCTCCTATCACATATGACCTTATGAACTCTCCGTTCATTTAATTTGCAGCTGGATCGAATGGAGTTGGATCCTCTAAAGAAACAGTTGGAGGATCGATGGAAACAGCTGAAAAAACAACTGAGAAACGGCCCGGGATTTGAGGCCGATTCTGCAGCTGGATTCAGAAAGTGAGTGACTGGAATTCAATGGATAAGTTGTGCATCTTGGAAGTAACCTGACGAGACATTGGTATAAAGTTTTTACAGAATCAGTCAAATCTGTTGCTTTTCCACCAAAGTCACGGCAAGGAAAGGCCTCCATATTCCACCGAATAATTTTATTAATAAGCAGGTTCCCTCAATCAATAGATGGTGCTGGGGCTATTGTTGTTCTCATTTAGAGAAACCACTTAGGTTCTGGAACTGGCAAATATCTGGAGACATTTAAGAGAGGCAGCTGAGGAAGAGTATATTAACGAGCAGCGTTAGTATTTGCAATCGTGGAAACGCAGTTAGTTTGTTACCCTGCTGATTATTATTAAGAAATGAAAATGTTTGAAGACTGACCTTAGAGCTCTGAAAAAAGTCGGAAATATCTTCAGTTTGAACCAGTATCAGCAGTTCCTTCCATCTTTCATCTGTTGCAGACCCTGACGAAGGGTCCCGACCTGAAGCGCCACCCATCCTCGTTCATAAATTAATTGAATCTTTGTATTAAAAAATCAATCAATCAGATTATATGAAAACTGACATTAAATATGTTTTTAAATGTTGTATCATCCAATTTCAGACAGTTGCTGGAGCGATTTAAGTGCCTTTCCTGTGCCAAATCTACAAGGATGATGCCCGGGCCGTAAGTAAATACTTTATGTAATATATTAGGTCAATTTCCTATTTAATAATAATAATAATAATAAATTTTATTTATGGGCGCCTTTCAAGAGCCTCAAGAACACCTTACAAAATTTAGCAAATAGAGTAAAAACATGTAAGCGGAATGAAATAAATAGTAAAGACATCACCAGTACACAAATTAAAGACAGAATTCAATCCAAAGACAAAAATCAAAAACACAATATGAAGAGAGAGCAGCAGCAGCTAAAGCGCGCCAGTGTACACTCTCCCTTCCGGCAGCCATCTTGGACACAGAATAAAATAATCATTTACACACAAAAAAACATCCCCCCACAATGGCTACCACTGTGGGGGAGGCACAATGTCCAGTCCCCATCCCCAATTCTCCCATAGTCAGGCCAATTGAGGCATCCACAGTTGCCTCTACGGAGGCCCGATGTTCCTGGCCGTTTTGGTGTTGCTCCGGCGTCGGGAGAGTCCTCACAGCGGCTGGAACGGCCGATTCCCTACCGGAGTCCGTGGCATTCCGAAGCCGACAGGGCCGCGTCGGTTGGTGCTCCGAGGCTCCCGATGTTAAAGTCGGCGCCACCGCCCGCGGCTGGCCGCTCCACAGTCCCGCAGCTCGACGGTGTTGATCACGGCGGTCTCAGCATAGAGTAAAAACATGTAAGCTCCAGCGCGGCGACCCAGGCAAGGCATCGCCCGCTCCGCTCCGCTGTGCCGCCACCGAAGCTGAAGGTGCTGGGCGGTCCCCGCCAGGAAAACGCTGCTCCACTCCCGCTGGTAGGCCGCAAGGACGGGTCGACGGTGCAGCCCGGGGAAAAAGCTGCCTCACCGACCAGGTAGGGACCTAGAAAATAGTTTCCCCCTTCCCCCCCACATAAAAAAAGTCAAATTCCCCAACAAACATAGGACAAAATTCACTAAAACTAATTAAAAAAAGTGAATTGAACGGACAGCTGCTGGTTAGCAGCCGTTCCCCAGGATGGCTCCTCCTCCTATTTACTGACATTATTCTTTACAAAATTGAAGGGGTTTAAGAAAAGATCTGATCACATTTTATCATATTAAGGAAATAAGTTTTGAAATAAATAAGCAGTTCTTTTGTCATAAATTAATATTTGTATACACTCTTGGAATGATATTAAGACCTAAAATGTGTGTAATATTTTCATAAACACTGAGGGGGTGTAATGCACTTCTTTGATCTGACGTTAGTTTAAGCTACAAAAGCAACAGTGGATGGGCTCCGAAATAGGCTGGTTCGGTCAAATGGTCGGCTTTTATGAGGATGATGCATCCAGTTCTCCCAAATATTTATTCTATCTTCAGTTCATACACAAGTTTATTTGCGAAAGACTTTGCTTGGGGGTCACACTTCTTAAATTTGTTACTACATTTTTTCAATGGAAATCCCGGGGTCACTGAGTGAGGTTTGAGAACGTTTTCAAGAAAGAGTTAGATTTACCTCTTAGAGCTGACAGAATCAAGGGAAATGGAGGAAAAAGCAGGAATGGGGTAATCAGCAGATCATATTGAATGGCGGTGCTGGCTCGGAGGGCCGAATGGCCTACTCCTGCACCTATTTTCTATGGTTCTATGTTTCTTCTATTCTGGTCTATCCGTGCACTGCTGAACCAAGTACCATTCATTGTCCATGAACTCGCCTTTACGTATGATAAAGGAGACCATTCGGCCCATTGTGGCTATGCTGGTTTCCACCCAAGGAAATAATTCACGTTTATACAACGCCTTTTCATGTGTTGCCAATCAAATGTGGGAAAAGAAGAATACTTGGTTAAGAAACAAAAGTGCTGGAGGAACGGTGCACGGTGGCACAGCAGCAGAGTCGCTGCCTTGTAGCCCCAGAGCTCCGGGTCCCAGGTTTGATCCTGACCACGGATGCTGTCTTTACGGAGTTTGTACGTTCTCCCCGTGACCTGCCTGGGTTTTCTCCTAGATCTGCAGATTCCTCCCACACTCCGTTGTAGGTTAATTGGCTTCGTGTAAATGTAAATTGTCCCTAATGCGTGCAGATAGTGTTAATGTGCGGGGAACGCTGGTTGGTACGGACTCGGTGGGCTGAAGGGCCTGTTTCCCCGTTGTACTTCTCATAAAAATAATAAGCTAATAATAATAAACTCAGCGGGATCAGGCAGCCTCTGTGAAGGAAATCGATCGGCGACATTTTGGGTCAAGGCTTTGAGCCCTGACCCGATGAGCCCCTCCAGCACTTTGCCTTCTTGCTCAAGATTCCAGCATCTGCCGTCTCTTAGAAGCATAGAAACATAGAAAATAGGTGCAGGAGTAGGCCATTCAGCCCTTCGAGCCTGCACCGCCATTCGATATGATCATGGCTGATCATCCAAATCAGTAGCCCATCCCTGCCTTCTCTCCATACCCCCTGATTCCTTTAGCCACAAGGGCCACATCTAACTCCCTCTTAAATATAGCCAATGAACTGGCCTCAACTGGCCTCAACTACCTTCTGTGGCAGAGAATTCTTGTGAGTCCAGAGAAAAGAATAATCGATAAGCTTGAAATTAGTTGTGAAATTAGTTTATCAATTTTCCATCTTTGTCTTTCAGACACCTGATCACAATAGCAGCATCAGCATTGCATCCTAGAATACGTCCAACCACCGCACCTGAACTGGATTCTCTGAAGCAACAAAGGGGGTATGTATCATCTCCAAGAAGCTGGTTGTAAAATTGCTGTCTGGTGGCTGTTAAGGTCCATGATTGAAATGGCTTTAGCCTGAAAACTGTAACGCCCAGGTTCAGGAACAGCTTCTTCCCTACAGCCATCAGGCTATTAAACACTACAACCTCCATTAAGCTCTGAACTACAATAGACTATTATTGTTATTATTGTTGTTTGCTTTTTTATGTGAACATATGTGTGTGCATGTATATATCAGTGTATGTGTGTGTGTTAGAGTTGCCAACTTTCTCACTCCCAAATAAGGGACAAAAGGTCAAAATATGGGACAAATTCTCGAAGGCAATTCGTTGACCGACTCGGCCGTGGCTGGGTGAATGTTGAATTGGCCGGGGTGCTGGACTGCACACAAAGCCCAGCCGGCGGGCCAGCTGAGGAGTTTTGGCCCGCGCGACGTCGCGCGCAATGTCCAGCACCCCCATCCAACTCATGAACCGGTGATCGGTGGTGTCGGCGGTAAGCGAAGGTCCGAAGGTCGGACCGACGGAGCCACGGGCGAGGAGCTGCTGCTGCACTACGTCGGGACGGGTGAGGTGGGGCCGGACGCAGCACTCTGACCTGACGGTCCCCTCGACCCGAATAGTAGCAGTCAAATACGGGACAAGGGCGTATGAGACAAACCAATTTCGCCCAAAATATGGGATACCCCGGTTAATACGGGACAGTTGGCAACCCTAGTGTTCATAGCAAAAGGATTTGAGTATAGGAGCAGGGAGGTTCTACTGCAGTTGTACAGGGTCTTGGTGAGACCACACCTGGAGTATTGCGTACAGTTTTGGTCTCCAAATCTGAGGAAGGACATTATTGCCATAGAGGGAGTGCAGAGAAGGTTCACCAGACTGATTCCTGGGATGTCAGGACTGTCTTATGAAGAAAGACTGGATAGACTTGGTTTATACTCTCTAGAATTTAGGAGATTGAGAGGGGATCTTATAGAAACTTACAAAATTCTTAAGGGGTTGGACAGGCTAGATGCAGGAAAATTGCTCCCGATGTTGGGGAAGTCCAGGACAAGGGGCCACAGCTTAAGGATAAGGGGGAAATCCTTTAAAACCGAGATGAGAAGAACTTTTTTCACACAGAGAGTGGTGAATCTCTGGAACTCCCTGCCACAGAGGGTAGTCGAGGCCAGTTCATTGGCTATATTTAAGAGGGAGTTAGATGTGGCCCTTGTGGCTAAGGGGATCAGAGGGTATGGAGAGAAGGCAGGTACGGGATACTGAGTTGGATGATCAGCCATGATCATATTGAATGGCGGTGCAGGCTCGAAGGGCCGAATGGCCTACTCCTGCACCTAATTTCTATGTTTCTATGTTTCTATGTATGTATGTGTGAGTATGTGATACAATACGTTAGAGCTTCTTCTTGCGTTTGAGTCAGCAGAAGTCCGCAGCAGGGTGATGCCATCCGGTTCGACATTCGTAGGTGCCCGCCCGCATGCTCTGGATTTGGCGCCGAGCTGCGGCGTTGCTGCTGTGTCTGTTTGTTGTCGTTCGCCTGACTGAGGTCAGTTGACAGGGCTCACCACGGGGAGATCGACAACATGAGCCCCATGATAGAACTTAATTTGTCCCACGAGGGAAATTGCTGCCAACAGTCGTGAAACACAAGATACATGAAACATGAGATTAAAGTGATGAGTGGAAAGGATTGGGGGTGTGCAAAGATTGTGGGGGGAGGGGGGAAGGGAGTCAGTCTACCCCACGACCTAAGGGGGAGGAGTTGTGCATGTGTACACATAATTCATGCCCCCATACAGATGTGTATATGTACACACACACACTGAACTTTTTTTCTCATTCATTATATTGTTTACAAAGGACTATGTTTAAATATTCTGTTGTGCTGCCGCAAGTAAGAATATCATTGTTCTATCTGGGACATATGATAATAAAACCCTCGACGTTACTCTTGAAATATATTCGGCCTACTTCACAGCACAGGAATTCCGAAACTGGCAGACTGTCTTTGAAATCTCATGGGACTAGTGTAGATGAGGTATGTTGGTCGGCATGGACAAGTTGGGCCGAAGGGCCTGTTTCCCATCTGTATGGCTCTATAATGTCATTATAATCTTTAGACGGTGCACATGCACCCACCCCTCTTCCTTTAAAGTCTGAATTACAAAGGCTGCTGAATGAGATGCAGTTTGTGATTGACGACATCTCGCATCTCACCAAGCCTTGCCGACTTGTTTCTGGTGATTAACATCACCTATTCATTGGGAGGAGTGCAGTGCCTGGGAGAACCACGCATGTGCCTGAAATATTGACATATTAAATATTGAGCAAACTTTGCAACTAACTGCAGACACACGCACCAAAAGCTGGAGAAACTCAGCGGGTCAGATGGCAGCTCTGGTGAAAAGGTAAAGGTCATGTTTTGGCTCGAGACCCTTCTGAGTCCTTTTCTCTGGAGATGCTGCCTGACCCGCTGAGTTGCTCCAGCATTTTTGTGTCTTATCTTCGCTTTGAACCAGAATCCGCCGTTCCTTCCGACACACGTTGCAGCTAACTGCTGGTTTTTTTCCTCTTCTCTGTTTGTTTAGAAGTATGACCAATGATTACTACGAGAGCATGGGCAGAAGTTCGATTCGACCTTGCGGTGGCAGTCACACCGTCACGGGCCCGGTCAGCAGGCGGAATGGCCGTGGTATAAATTATCAAACCGTCTACCAGTACGGTGACCCTAGCCCACCATACCGACGGGTAAATCCTCTCACTCATCGCAACAACTGTACTTGCCTTCCACAGGAACACCTAAAAGTGCATTTTGCTTAATATATATTTCCTGATGCAGTGAGCAGTTATGACATTGCGTGCAGTTTTGGTCTCCTAATTTGAGGAAGGACGTTCTTGCTCTTGAGGGAGTGCAGCGTAGGTTCGCCAGGTTAATTCCCGGGATGGCAGGACTGACATATGATGAAAGAATGGATTGACTGGGCTTATATTCACTGGGAATTTGAAGGATGAGAGGGTATCTTATAAAAACATATAACATTCTCAAGGGATTGGACAAGCTAGATGCAGGAACAATGTTCCCGAGGTCGGGGGAGTCCAGAATCAGGGGGGGTCACAGTTTAAGAATAAGGGGTGGGCCATTAAGGACTGAGATGAGGAAAAACCTTTTCATCCAGAGAGTTGTGAATCTGGGGAATTCTCTGCCGCAGAAGACATTGGGGCTAACGGAATCAAGGGCTATAGGGAGAAAGCAGGAATGGGGTACTGATTTTGGATGATCAGCCATGATTGAACGGCGGTGCTGGATCAAAAGGCTGAATGGCCTAATCCTGCACCTATTTTTATGTTTCTATGACACCTGATCAAGTTTTTTTTTGTTTAGTTTAGAGATATAATATTTGGCTAAATATTAATTCTTCAGACATTTTCTTTGCTTGAATGTTCTCCTTTTAGGAAGAGGTTGAGCTTCAAGGCATTGATGGCGTAATGTACAAGGGGCGGCTCGATCCCAAGCTTCCGACAATATATCAGATGCAAGATGAGGAGCCATTGGGTATAAAATAAATTCTTGGATATAATACAGTGAAGCAGCTATCTTATTAGTGATGTTAACAGTTATTGTTTGTTATTCATTTTCCCTCAGTTTCCAATAATTAGCTAGCCCGTCAAAGTGAGAGTTTTAAAATTTTGACCACATATAGATGTGGAGAAAGAAAGTAGGTCCCTATTTATGTGCAGCGTTTGGGTCCAATTTCACTTCTTCTTGTTAATGTTCAGTGAGTAATCGGCTCCACAGAAATGCAGGACCAAAGTTTCCTTTTTTATTCACAATTAGCTTAGTTTTAGTTTAGTGATACAGCGTGGAAACATGCCAAGTGTGCGCCGACCAGCAATGCCTGTACACTGGGACTGTCCTACACACTTGGGGACAATTTACAATCTTTACCCAAGCCGATTAACCTCCAAAACATGTCTGTCTTTGGAGCGTCGGAGGAACTAACTTTCCCTCTCAACTCCATTTTCCTGCCCTGACATCCGTACTAATCAAGAATCTATCAACCGCCACCTTAAAAATATCCATTGACTTGGCCTCCATAGCCTTCTGTGACAATGAATTCCACCAATCCACCAATTTATCCTCATCTCCTTTCTAACGGATCCTACTACTTAATTCCTACTTCTAATTTTTACATTAGTATGTACTTTCTTCTTTTTCTTAAAAATAGTACGTACTGTGAGTGACAAATATTTTGCAAAAATAACTGATTTACTTGGTTAAATAGAATACTGCATGAACATAATTGCCCAACTGGTGCTTCCCACAAATAAAGTTTATTACGATGTTCTGCCCCTTTCTTTGGGCGGGGGAGGGGAGATAGTTTTTTGCTGATTTAGATATTAAATATGTCCAGCAACTTGTTGATTTATCAGCTCATCTTAATTTGTCTGCAGAGAAGAAAATGAGTGGAGGGAAACAGCAAGTCGCTCGGCCAGAAGCTCCTCCTGTTTCTCCAAAATGTGTTTACTGCAATCAAACTTGTAAGTAATTCCTTCCGGTTGTCGTGTTGTTTAACTTAATTTTTTTGTTTAGTTTAGAGATACAGCGAGGAAACAGGCCCTTTCGGCCCACCGGGTCCGCGCCGACCAGCGATCCCCGCACATTAATACTATCCTATACCCACTAGGGACCATTACATTTATATCAAGCCAATTAACCTACATACCTGTATGTCTTTGGAGTGTGGTAGGAAACCGAGGATCTCAGAGAAATCCCACTCGTGTCACGGGGAGAACGTACAAACTCCGTACAGACAGCACCCGTAGTCAGGATCGAACCCGGGTCTCTGGCACTGCATTCGCTGTAATGCAGCACCTCTACCGCTGCGCCACCGTTAACTGTTCTTTAACTATTGACGTCTGTGAACAAAGTCATCCCTTTCTGAACTGTACCAACTGGTTATGATCCACACGGGGAGAACGCACTTACCCCCGCACGGTGTGATGAAGCCAATGTGTGTAACACGGACTCTTCCACACATGGGACAGGGTGGGTGGGTAGTTACATTGTGAGGGTGGGGTGCCTTTTCCACTGCTGACACTGAGCTTCCGAGTAGAGACGTCGAGTCATACAGCGTGGAAACAGGCCCTTCAGCCATCAACCCATCACCACCCACACCATGTTATCCCACTTTCTCTCCCTAGCCTCAAAAAGGCTGCCAGCATCATCAAGGACCCACACCATCCTGGCCAATCACTCATCTCCCCGCTGCCTTCAGGTAGAAGGTACAGGAGCATGAAATCTGCAACATCCAGGTTCAGGAATAGGTTCTTCCCCACAGCTATCAGGCTATTAAACTCAACTCAAACAAAACTCTGAACATTAATAACCCATTGCACTTTATTTTTATCTGCTTATTTATGTGTGTACATATATATATATATATATATTCAATGGTATATGGTCACACTGATCTGTTCTGTATTTACTTATGCCTACTATATTCTGTTGTGCTGAAGCAAAGTAAGAATTTCATTGTCCTATCTGGGACACATGACAATAAACACTCTTGAATCTTGAATCTACATCCCAGTGGCAATTTACAGAGGGCCAATTAACCTACAAACTAGCACACCTTCGGGATGTGGGAGGAAACCGGAAGAAACCCACACCATCACAGGGAGAACATACAAACTCCACACAGACAGCACCCGAGGCCAGGATTGAACCAGGATCAGCGTCGGTGTCTGGCACTGAGGCAGCAGCTCTACCAGCTGTGCCACCGTCACGCCACTTTCTCTGCTCACAGCCACTCTGTCATGGGGTAATAATTATTAGCATCACCAAGGCCTGGATAGAGTGGATGTGGAGAGGATGTTTCCACTAATGGGAGAATCTAGGTCCAGAGGCCACAGACTCAGAATTAAAGGATGTTCCTTTAGGAAGGAGATGAGGAGGAATTTCTTTAGTCAGAGGGTGATGAATCTGTGGAACTCATCGCCACAAAAGGCTATTGACGCCAAGTCAATGGATATTTTTAAGACAGAGATAGATAGTACGGGTGTCAGGGGTTATGGGGTTAAGAGGGAGAGATAGATCAGCCATGATTGAATGGACTCGATGGGCCGAATGGCCTAATTCCGCTCCTATCACATGAACATAAACGAATAAATAGAACTCCTTACTCATCCTCGAATGGCATCGTGCAATTTAATATCTTATTTAGAAGATGGGACATCAGCCGGCAGAATTGTTCCCCAGCAGTGCATCAAGCAGCAACTTTGATTTGATACAAGTCGAAGACACAAGGGAGTTATTCTCCTCACAACCACCGTCAACGCCCATCTGAAACTATTCTGTCGCAAGTGAGATTCTGTTTAAATGCCACAGGATCATTCATGCTGAGTGTGACACGTTTACTGTATCGAGTAGTACACATAAATAATCCCATGTTGGGTTCAAGTTGGTGAACAAAACGAAGCATTATTGAGGATAAAATCGGCCGATTCGCAAGTCCAATACAAACAGCACATCGGCAGATTGTTTCACGCTCTCACACCTCACTCCATTTATACTTCATTCAATGTTCCTCTCCATTGTTGGGCAATTAATTCACTGCACATCTGCCCACGAGTGATCTCATCATTACGAGGCTTGTCAGTGGTTATGCATTATTGAGTAGGAGTGTGCTACGCTGAGAATTTTTTCTCTGCAGCAGAAAGCAGCATAATAGGGTCAGATCCAGACTCAAACTGTGCTGTCAGACAGGGACACATCAAAAATGACCAGGTAGCGAATCTTAAGTAGATTTGAGTCAGCGTTAAAGGGATAACGAACTAAATTATTATTTGGTACGTTGGAAAGTTGAAGGAGCTCCATGCTTCCTCTTTCGTGTCAATAGACAATAGGTGCAGGAGTAGGCCATTCGGCCCTTCGAGCCTGCATCGTCATTCAATGTGATCGTGGCTGATCATCCCCAATCAGTACCCCATTCCTGCCTTCTCCCCGTATCTCCTGACTCCGCTATTTTTAAGAGCTAGATCTCTCTTGAAAGCATCCTGAGGACCTGCCTCCACCGCCCTCTGAGGCAGAGAATTCCACAGAAAAAGTGTTTCCTCGTCTCCGTTCGAAATGGCTTGCTCCTTATCCTTAAAGGAGTAAGCCATCTTCCATGTCCATCTTCCATGCTTCAAAGGAGGCAAGCTTCCGGTGACAATCAGTGGGAACCGTCACTTGTTGCAATAGATGATGGTGGTAGCAGAATTGCTCACGATACTTCCAGTTTCCAGCCCCGCGACGTGGACGCTTCTGCTTTGGGGCCAGCTCCATGCTGTAAGGCAGGAATGATGGTGTGTATTTGATTATGTAGGGACAGCACTTGGACCACTGGTAGGACAGTAGAGGATGTGAGGTTGCAGCTTCATGGCTAGATACTGGTGGTTGACTGATTGATTTTAGTTTAGTTTAGAGGCACTGCGTGGATACTGGTCCATCGGCCCACCGGGTCCGCATCGACCAGCCATCCCCGCATATTAACACTATCCTACACTCACTAGGGACAATTTTAACATTTACCAGGGCAATTTACCTACAGACCAGTACTTCTTTGGAATATGGAAGGAAACTGAAGATCTAGGAAAAAATCCACGCGGTCACGGGTAGAACTTACAAACTCTGTACAGACAGCACCTGTAGTCAGGATCGAACCCGGGTCTCTAGCGCTGCAAACGCTGTAAGATTGCCGCTCCCCTGCTGCGCCATCGTGCCACGCATTGATTGATACTTTAATGACAAGTGCGCTTGGTACAGTAAAATTCTTTGTTTTACTACGCAAGTATGCAAAGAGTTGCCACGTAAAGGGCACCCACAAAGTTACAGAAGTTTCAATATGGTCCCGATGGTCCCTGTTCCCTCTCGCCCACCTCCCCCCACCCCCCTCCCTCCCTCCACCCCCCTCCCCCCACCCCCCTCCCCCCACCCCCCTCCCCCCACCCCCCTCCCCCCGCCCCCCCCTTCCCATTCCCTTGTTGATCTTGGCAGTCCCCCTCCCCGTGCTGGGTCTTTCCTCAGTGCCCCCCCCCCCCACCCCATTTGGAGTCCCTCTTTGTTCTTGGCAGGAGCGGCCCCCCCACACTGGGGCCCCTCGGTTCTCGGCAGCTCCCCCCCCCCCAAGCCGGATTCAGGCGTACATTCCAATTTTGCAATACAAAGGAGAACCCACTACCCACCATTTGGTTCAGTGGTTGCACTTGAGGCATGGTGGTTGCAAGTGTCTGAAGAGATTAATCTGAGTGTATGGACCACACAGTGGGAGATGGATCTGAATCACTATATTATTGCAAACCATCTATCTCTGGTGACCTGCCTCGTCAACTCCACCCCAATTCTCCCACTACCTTCAGTACAGGCAGATTATATTACCCAATTGACCCAAAAGCAGCTCACCATTCGCTTGGAGGGGGGGGGGGGGGGGGGGGAGATAGAGTAGTTATTTGATTGAGAGGCACCTCAGCTGTCATTCCTTCCACATTTCTATCCTGGTTGATTAATTCACCATTTTACCTACATGGATTAAAGAACGTGGCATCATGTGGACCTCGTGTTCCATCTCCAGCCAGATCTTCCTGTTGTTTCTCTTATTCCTTGAAGAGCATGTCTTTTCTACTATTGTGGCAAGATGACTACAAGCACCATGAAGTGGGGAGGGGGGGGGGGGGGGGGGGGGGTTGGTTTATGGTCGGTTTGTTAACGTGGTTTTATTTATCGTTGGTTGCTCTGTTTCAGGTATGGGCCCACGTCCTCCTGATCCATGTCAACAGAGGTCCATGGCACAAGACACCTCCAACATTTGCCGATGCCTAGGTGTGTCCTATTCTGATGACTGTAAAGGAGAATTTCATAGCGGAGACTGAATAATGGAGTTCATTAACAGATGAGTGCTTTAATTCATCATTTATAACATTTTAATAGTTGGAGCAGTTTTTAATTTTGAACTGGTTGCTTCAATACTATTTTGTCCACTCATTCAGGAACATGGAATCTGTAGTTAAGTTGGTCTCAACGTATCTCTAGTACATAGAGCATTGTACATGGGTGTAGAGCGATCCCCACATGTGTGACAGTGGGGATTACATCTTTGAAAATGTCATTATATTAGATTTGAATCAATTTTGGGGAGTTTACTGCTATTTGTTAGAACGGAGGTCAATATGTCTTTTAGCATCTGCAGGGATTTCTTCATTCCGTGCATTATCAGGAATATATGTCGTTGTGTTTATTTTTGTTTGGTATTTTTCAGCATCTGCGGCCCGACCTGCTGATGCAGATATGATGCAGCAGAGGCCCACGTCACAGGATATCTCCAACATTTGTCGATGCCTAGGTACCTAATTTCAATGAATATAAAGAACAGGATTAGGCTGTAAACCATGCACTAGAGTAGTTTCACGGAGCGGCCTTTCAGCTCAGAATATCCAGCCCAGTTGATCAATCGTATCTGAGCGAATGTGTAATTTAGTTTAGAGATACAACGTGGAAACAGACCCTTCGGCCCACCGAGTCCACGCCGACCAGCCATCACCCGTACACTAGGGATGATTTACCCTAACTACACACGAGGGATGATTTACAGAAGCCAACTAATCCAGTATTTACAATTTTTACCGAAGCCAATGAACCTACAAACCTGCACATTTTTGTGATGTGGGATGAAACCGGAGTTCCCGGAGAAAACCCACGTGGTCACGGGGAAACTTACAAACTGCATATAGACAGCACCCGTGGTCAGGATTGAACCAGGGTCTCTGTAATGCGCTGAAAGGCAGCAACTCTCCCTGCTCCCCCTCACTTCCATGCACCAACTCCTAAGCCCACCTCCATCGAGTCCTGGCCTTCTCCAGTTCCTGGGGACTGTTCTTAGTGGTGCCTGTCTACAACCTTGCATCATCACTCTAGTCTACCTTTTCATCACTAGGCTGCCCAGCCTTCAATCTCTCCACGTGGCAGTCAGGAAATAAAGTATAAAATACCAGTGGCATCCTACTAGTAGCAGGGAGAGACACAGTGGCGCAGTGCCGAAGACCCGGGTTTGATCCTGACTACGGGTACTGTCTGGATTAATTTCTCCCTGTGACTGCGTGGGTTTTCTCCGGGTGCTCCGGTTTCCTCCCACATTCCAGAGACGTGTGGGGTTGTAGGTTAATTGGCTTCTGCAAATTGTCCCTAGTGTGTAGGATAGAACTTTAATGGACGCTGATCGCTGCTCAATGTGCTCAGTGGGTCAAAGGGCCTGTTTCCACACTGTATCTCCAAACCAAACTACACTTTACACTGCTCCATTATAGCCTTCCCATAAATACTGAGGCAGCTGTTGAATGCAGAAGCTTTATGTGGGTCAGTGGGCAAGACATTCAATTCACCAACCTGAAGTAGAAAATATCTCATGTTTGAATATTTACTGTGTTTTCTATTGGGGCTGCTTGGGTGGTTTTAAAATGAATGATTTCTAATCATTATTTTAAATGAAATTGAGACCATATTTTTTTAATTTGTAGCTGCAATGTGCGCTCCACAAGATTTCGGAAACGCAGGTAATAAAACCTACTTGTTTCTTATACTTAGTATTAATTTATTTAATCAAAGGCCTTAGCAATGCAATTAATGCAATGCAGCAGCTGTAATATATATAATATATGTATATGTGTGAGAAGCTCGATTCTAGTATTGTAATATATATAATAGAATCTAGCTGTGCTATATATTCTATGAATTATATAAATATATATATTTAATTTATATATAGAATCTAATTGTTGCCCATATATAGACACATACAGATACTGTATATATAATAGAATCTAGCTGTAATAGACAGTCTATCACTTATATAAAATATGTATATATATTCATATGGTTGTGGCGACATCTGGTGGTCGAGCCACTTATTGCTGGAACCCTCGTCAGGAGCTGGGACAGGTTTTGGTGTGAGTTAATTAGAAAGTCATTAGTTTTCTGGTGTGTCTGATTGTAACGGCAGGAACTTTGCTCAAGTCCTCACCAGACACGTGTGTGTCAAATCTGTATTACTTAATAATAGTTTTGTTCAAAATGTTTGGTCTCTACGTGATATAAATTGATACATATGATACATTGATAAATTGATATATATGAATTTTATATATATATATATATATATATATATATATATATAAAATGTATACTATGATAGCATGTGGTATATCTTATATGCATCCATATATTATATATAATATATATATACATATGATACTACACACACACACAATTATCTCTCTATCTCCCTATCTCTCTCTCTCTATCTCTCTATCTCTAGCTCTCTCTATCTCTCTCTATCTCTCTATCTCTCTATCTTTCTCTCTCTATCTCTCTATCTCTCTCTCTATCTATCTCGCTCTCTCGCTCTCTCTCGCTCCCTCGCTCTATCTCTCTCTCGCTCTATCTGTCTCTCACTCTATCTCTCCCTCTCTATATATCTCTATCTCACTTCTCCTTGGCATCAGCTCCACCTACATCAACCGACTCCAACTGGTCCAGAACGCAGCCGCCCGACTCATCACCCACACCAAATCCTGGCATCACATCACTCCAGTCCTCAAACAACTTCACTGGCTTCCCACCTCCCACCGGATCACCTACAAAATCCTGGTCCTCACCTACAAAGCCCTCCACCATTTGCCCCCCCCCATATCTCACTGACCACCTCTCCCCCTACCAACCCTCACGGTCCCTCAGATCCACATCAGCCGGTCTCCTCTCCATCCACAAGTCCAACCTCCGCAGTTTTGGGGACAGAGCCTTCTCCAGGGCAGCTCCCAGGCTCTGGAACTCCCTCCCCCAACTGATCCGCAATTCCGTGTCCCTCACCATCTTCCAGTCCCGCCTCAAGACCCATCTCTTCACCTCTGCCTATCCTTAGCCCCACGTCCCACTCCCTTTTCATCTGTGCTTGAATTGCCTCATATTGTGTTTTGAATTGAATTCTGTCTTTAATTTGTGTACTAGTCATGTCTCTACTATTTATTTCATTCCGCTTACATGTTTTTCCTCTACTTGCTAAATGTTTGTAAGGTGTCCTTTAGACTCTTGAAAGGCGCCCATAAATAAAATTTATTATTATTATATTATTATCTCTCTCTTTCTCTCTCTCTCTCTCTCTCTATCTCCCATAATTCAAACACATAATGCTATGTCTTGGTTTGATTGTGTTACAGCTGGGCTAATGCATGGCACAGAAATCGTATGTCCGAAGCATCAAGATCAAGAACCTTTAAGTCAATGCCCAGGTTTCTCTTAGTCTTACGGGAAAGAATATCAAAGTAGTAAAATGTGTGCTGGCAACTGAACAGAGGAGATGGGAGTATTACTTCACCCGATTTGCAGATTCTCAGTGGCCAAGCAGAATCTTAATCTGTTTTTTTCCCGCACAATAATTGATATTGCATTGTATCTGAATTTCAGTGATCTGCCAGTAGACACACAGCAGGGCACAGGAACAGGCTCTTTACCCCACAATGTATCTGCCAAGCTTGTTGCCATCAATGCCATTTGTATCTGCTTCCATCACCACCACTGGAAGCAAGTTCTGACCTTAAACCTGTGACATTTGCTCTGGTCTTTCCACCCAGGGAAAAAGAAATTGTGGCTGCCTATCCTTTTTATGCCTCTCATCATATAACAGCCGCAACGTAATTTGTGACTCGTACTCAATATGCTGGCTGATGAAGGCATGTGGATGATCAGCCATGATCACAGTGAATGGCGGTGCTGGGCTCGAAGGGCCAAATGGCCTCCTCCTGCACCTATTGTCTATCGTCTATTGCATATCCAATGTCTTTGTCATCTCATCTATTTGTGTTGCCATGTACTGGGGGCTAAGGAATTGAACCCGAAGATCCCTCTGTAACCAATGTTGTTAAGGGTCCTGTCATTAACTGTATCCTTTCCCCCTGCATTCCACCTCCTAAACCTTACACTTCATTTAATCAAAGTCCACCTGCCCCCCATATCTATATTCTCCATCATTCTCCACCCATATCTCTAAGTGATCTATATCCCACTGTATCCTTTGACAGCCTTCCTCACTGTCCACAACTCCAACCATTTTGGTGCCATCTCAGGAATACTAAGGTCAGCTCGCTTGCACCAGGTCTGGCTGTAGCGCCCAGGTCGGCTGGCAGGTCGGGCTGCAGTTCCTACGTTACCTGCATGCCCCGGGACTGGCTGCAGTTCCCAGGTCGCGAAATCTTATTGAAAAAAAATACGCCTGCGGGCCGGTTGATTTCGGGTTACGCCGTGGGCCGTAGGTTGCCGGCCCTTGTCCTGGATGTTAGGCCTCATTGTGTCCCCCCCATGTTTTAAAAGCGATTTCCGCCCAATGAAAATCAACCCATCTACATTTGCATCTCCATCTGGGTTGTTTATAGATAACACCACTGATCTCCATGAGATTAACATCCACTGCACACCCTTCATCAAATGCCTTCATTGCCTCTTCAAAACACTCAATCGTTAGTAAGGCATCAATTGCCAAGGACCAAAACATGCTGATTATCCCGTTCTCTTCCAAATGCGGACTCAAGTTCAGGACTCGAGGACCTGAGCTATCGGGAGAGGTTGAGCATGCTAGGGCTCGAATCCTAGGAGCGCAGGAGGATGAGGGTGATCTTACAGAGGTGTATAAAACCAGGAGAGGAATACATCGTGTAGACACAGAGTCTCTTGCCCAGAGTAGGGGAATCGAGAACCAGAGGACATAGGTTTAAGGTGAGGAAGGAAATATTTAATAGGAACCTAACGTTTTCACACAAAGGGCAGTGGGTGTATGGAACAAGTTGCTGGAGGAGGTAGTTGAGGCAGGTACTATTGCAACGTTTAAGAAACATTTAGACAAGTACATACATGGATAGGGATATGGGCCAAACACAGGCAGGTGGGACTGGTGTAGATGGGGCATGTTGGCCGGTGTGGGCAAGTTGGGCTGAAGGGCCTGTTTCCACACAGACATCTCATGCGGTTAGAGAGTCCAAAGATCTCCTCTCTTGCCTTGTGCGTATTGTGTTCAGCTTTGGTCATCGTCCTTTAGAAATGATGCCATTAAACTGAAGATTTACGAGGATGTTGCCAGGGCTCAGTGGCCTGAGCTTTTTGGAAAGGTTGGGTCAGGTAGGACTTTAATCAATGCGTAGTGTGTGGCTGATCTTATGGGGATGCATTTAATCACGAGGTGAATAGATAGGGTGAATGCCAGGGTAAGGGGACAGCAAGAACTAGAAAGCATAGGTTTAATGTAAGGGAGGGAAGATTCAATAGGAACCTGAGGGGCAACCTTTTCACGAGTGGTGAGTATATGGAACGAGCTGCCAGAGGAAGCAGTTGAGGTATGTACAATAACAACATTAAATAGAACACCAAGTACTGGAGTAACTCAATGGGTCAAGTGGCATCTGTGGAGAACATGGAAAGGTGACGTTTCGTGTCATGTCCCTTCTTCAGGACTGCTGAGTTACTCCAGCACTTTGTCTCCTTCTTTGTAAACCAGCATCTGCAGTTCCTTGTTTTTACATTTTACCATTAAAAATATATTTGGATGGTACATGGATAGGAAATGTCTATTGGGGTAATGATTGGGGATGATCAGCCATGATCACATTGAATGGCTCGAAGGGCTGAATGGCCTACTCTTGCGTCTATTGTCTATTGAAAGGTTATGTGCCAGGTGTGGGTAGAATGGGATTAGCTTAGATGGAGCATCTTTGTTGGTATGGATGAGATGGGCTGAAGGGCCTGTTTCTGTGCTGCATGACTGTATGAAACTCAATAACCTGGGATAGATCCCATCAGACTCTTTGGATTTATCCAACAACGCTTTTCAAGACACCTAGCATACGTCCTTGCTCAAGAGACAAACTGCTGGAGTAACGGAGCAGGACATTGTGTGTGTGTATAGTAACTGGGCAAAGAAGATTCGGTGTGTTGCCAAATACTCCATCAAACCTCTTCAGGTGTACGGTAGAGGGCACACTGACATTGCATCACGGCCTGGTTCGGGAACCAAGGAGGCCTCAGAGAATGGTAGCCATTGCCCAGTCCATCACACTTACTGGCTTCCCTACCTTTGAAGGGATCTACAGGAGGCGCTACCTGCCAATATCATCAGAGACACCCTCACCACCCTGGCCATGCTCTCATTTCACCACTACCATTGGGAGGAAGATACAGAAGCTTAAAAACCATGACCACCGGTTGCAAGAACAGCCTCTTCCCAGCAACTACCAGGCGTTTGAACACTGCGCAACATGAACCATTAGATCAGCAAATGCGATCTTCTTTAGACTTTTTTTATCTGCACTATGAAAGTTTGGTCTGGCACTATTATGGCTACCTGGTATTACAGTTAATAGTTGATTGCATTATTGATGATTATCTATTACCTGTGTTATTGCATTTACGGGCCTGTACAGTTGCAGCAAGTAAGAACGTCGTTGTTCCATTGCCGACGCATATGACAATTAAACGCTCTCGACTCATGATGCAATCCGTGGGGACGTTGTCAACGCTTTACCGGCAGGTGAGGCCAGTGTGAAGAGGATCTGAAAGCAGGAGAGGACCATCGGGTGAATGCTTTACTACACGCTGCCTGGACGGTGGGGTGTGTTGCTCTAGTCCAGGAGAGCGGGACTCTTGACAAGCCAAGGAAGCCGTTGCCATGGAAGGGTCTGCATAGTTCTCGGAGTTGTGTACATCTATGGAACTGATGCACTACAATATTCGCAATGAGGTAGAGGCAAATTGTTCAGTACTCTAGCCTATGGAAGGACTGTTCGGAAGCCTGATAACAGAGTGTGGCAGAAGCTGTTCCAGAGTCTGGTAGTGCACACATTCTAGCTTCTGAGTTTGGTGGTGCGTGCTTTCACGTTTTGGGCTCTGGGCCAGATAGGTTGAGGAGATTGCAGGTAACTGTACATGTTGTCATTCTGTGAGAACAATGTGTGTCCGTTTGTGTTGCTAACATGCCTTTAGGGCTGTTTCTCAGCAGGAGAGCAGAGAGCTATGTACTAAAGTAACTCTTAATGCACTTCTCAGCTTTATCAAAGGGGAGGAGAGAGTGGAGCCTCCATCCTGACTGATTGTTGCTTTGATCAGAAATGCTAGTTGATAACTGTCCTTTTAACCGAGTACTGTGGCGGTTTTTATTGATGAGAACACATTCACCAGAGCATTCTTGCTTCATGCCACAAATTCATGCAAGCTGTTCTTTAATTTAGTTTAGTTTAGATATATAGCACGGAACCAGCCCACCGAGTTCGCGCCGTCCAGCGATCACCCCACACACTAGCACTATCCTACACACTAGGGACAATTTACAATTTTTACCAAAAGTCAGTTAATCTACAAACCTATGCGCATTTGGAGTGTGGGAGGAAACCGGAGCACCCAAAGAAAACCCACGCACAAAATCCGTACCGACAGCACCCGCGGTCAGGATCGAACCCGGGTCTCTGGCGCTGTAAGGCAGCAACTCTATGATTTGACACACTGCAGCAGGTTTTATGTAGGCTGCCCTCTTCCTTGTACGCTTGGCAATGTGCGCGAAAAATCTTTGCGTAAACAGTGGGCTGATAAAGCCTACATTTTTATCCTCTCTGGCAATACTTGGAGTCGTGTTCCACTCCCATTCCCTGAACTTGTCCTTCAGTGTTGGCACCTCACCTCACCTCACCAATGAATGATTCACCCCCAATGAGGGCCTTCTCACTTGGTATCTATGTGCCAGCTTCTGAACTAGTGTGTGGAAAGAATAGAACAGGTGGTTCCCTCCAAGTCTGTGCTGCAGGTGAATGATCAAGAAGAAACTGCAGATGCTGGAAAATCGAAACGTTGCCTATTTCCTTTGCTCCATAGATGCTGCCGCACCCGCTGAGTTTCTCCAGCAATTTTGTCTACCTGACGGTGAATGAGATGTAAAATTTGCAGGCAGTCTGAAGAAGGATCCTGACCCGAAGCATCACCTATCAGTGGCACAGCGATAGAGTTGCTGCCTTACAGCACTTGCAGCGCCAGAGACCCGGGTTCGATCCTGGCTAAGGGTGCTGTCTTTTCAGAGTTGGCAAGTTGGGGACATCTGCCATTCCTGTCACTCACTCCCATCACCCAGCCCCAAAACAGCTGAAGTGGAGGAAGAGCTTCTTCCACACAATCCAGCCACTGTCACAGTCTCCACAAGCAACTAGACCTGCCTTGTGGGAAACGAAACGTTGTGAAAAACCACCACCACGTAAATTTGCCAATCCCAACCAAGGAACAGCTACCACCTGGTCACAGGTGTGACTGGAAGGCCTGGAAGTCCCTCAATAGGCTTCGTACAGGGATGGGTCAATGCAAGACCAATATGAGCAAATGGGGCTATGCAGATGCGGCAGACACAGAATGGGAATGTGGAACATCTGTACAATCCATGCCACACCTGCTAACATGCCCACTTCTTGGTGAACGATGCTGCCTAGAAGATTTAGCGGTGGCAAACGAGAAGGCTGTCCACTGTGCAAGAGCCTGGCCCAATATCTGAAACATAGATGATGAGCACGAAAGAAGAAGTCTACACGGAGTTTGGACGTTCTCCCCGTGACCTGCGTTGGTTTTTTCCGAGATCTTCTGTTTCCACACCCACACTCCAAAGACATACAGGTGTGTAGGTTAATTGGCTTGGTATAAGTGTAAAATTGTGTGTAGGACAGTGTTAATGTGTGGGGATCGCTGGTTGGTGCGAACTCGGTGGTGCCGAAGGGCCTGTTTCCGCACTGTATCTCGAAACTAAACTAAAATCTGCATTCTCCAGGGACGCTGCCTGATCAGCTGAGTTACTCCAGCACTTGGTATCCCTTTGTGTATGAATCAGTATCTGCAGGTCCTTGTTGCTACGACATTTCTACTTAATCGATGGGAACTTGGATGGAAACAGATTTTGGCCATAACATGCTGCATCACAGTCTTTAAAGAGAAAAAGAAGGTTCACGAACTAGTCAACCATCTTGAGCCTTCAGCCTCGACATCTCTGGCACTCTCCCAACTTATTTCCAAGGCTTCCTCCTCGGTGTGGCGGAGGTATTTTAGACATTCCTTTCTTCCCAAAGTGTTGTCCTGCTGCCAACCGCAACTGGACAGTGAATGTGGAGAGGATGTTTCCACCAGTGGGAGAGTCTAGGACCAGAGGCCGCAGCCTCAGAATAAAAGGACGTACCTTTAGAAAGGAGAATGAGAATTTATTTAGTCAGAGGGTGGTGAATCTGTGGAATCCATTGCCACAGATGGCTGTGGAGGCCAAGTCAATGGATATTTATAACGCGAGGATTGACAGATTCTTGTTTAGTATGGGTGTCAGGGGTTATGGGGCGAAGGCAGGAGAATGGGGTTGAGAGGGAAAGATAGATCAGCCATGATTGAGTGATGGAGTAGACTTGATGGGCCGAATGGCCTTATTCTGCTCCTTGAGCTTATGAATTCATACTGCAAAAATGATGGTGCATGGTTCGTGTACATGTGACGTAGAGTTATACAAAGAGGCTGCTGAAATAAAGCTGGCAAGATGGAAGAAGCTGTTCTAAAATCTGGACTTCCAAGCTTTGAAGCTTCTGTATCCTCCAAGAAAGTAGAAGAACAGAGAAATGGCATGCATTGTTGATGATATCTCCCGCCTTCCTGATGCAATGCACCATGAAGATGGCCTGGATGGAAGGAAGTAACGATCCCGTGACGGACTGGGCTGTGTTCACCACTCTCTGCAGGTTCGAGCGGCCCGGAGAGGTGATGTTGCGAGATCAGGCTGAGATGCACCCAACCATAATACTCCCACTAGCGCAGTTGCCGAAGTTCAAGAGAATCTTCAAGGACATGCCGAACCTTCTCAGTCATCCAAGAAAGTAAATACACTGATACGCTTTCTTGATCACAGCATCAGCGTATAGGGCCTGTCCCACTAACGCAACTTTTCAGCGACTGTCTTCGACCTTCAAGCTTGAGGGCACTCGCCTGAAAAACCTCGAGCTGGATCGACCGTCTGCGAGTGGCAGAGTGAGGAAATGTGATGACCAATTCTAACCAACTGAGGTCTACTGGTCAGCAAGTCTAGAAGACAGTTGCAGACGGAATCCCCAAGGCCGAGGTCTAAGAGCTTGGAGTCGACACAAGGAACGACAGATGCTAGTTTACAAAACAAGACACAAATGTGCTGGAGCAACTCGGTGGACCAGGCGGCATCTCTAGATAACATGGTTAAGGGTCCAGAGCCAATACATCGCTTGGCCGTGTTCTCCAGAGATGCTGCCTGACCCGTTGAGTTACTCCAGCACTTTGTGTCTGTCTTTTTCCAGGAGTCTAGAGATGAGCTTATTCCGTATAACAGTGTTGAAGACTAGTAATATCCTGACATACCGTAGGTTGTTTGAAGGACAAGGAACGTCACAGGAAAGTGGAATGTTTTTAAAAGTGTGCTGACAAGAGTCCAGGACATGCATGTTCCTGCTGGAGTGAGGCAGGTGGGGGGGGGGGGGGGGGGCTTAAGGAAGCTTGGATGACGAGGGATATTGAGGCTGGTCACGAGTAAGAAGGAGGCATGGGGCAGGTATAAGTAGCTGGGATCAAGTGCATCCCTGGGGGAGTTTCAGGAACTGAGGAGCAAGCTCAAAAACAGGAAATGAGGAGGGCAAACAGGGATGGGAGATAGTTCTGGCAGATAGATTTAAGGATAATCCTAAGAGATTTTATAAGTACATAAAGGGAAAATGGGTAGCCTGAGAGAGAGAACGGGACCCCTAAGATCGTAAGGTCATAAGTGATAATAGTAGAATTAGTCCATTTGGCCCATCATGTCTACTCCGCCATTCTATCGTGGCTGATCTATCTCTCCCTCCTAACCCCATTCTCCTGCCTTCTCCCCATAGCCTCCAACACCCGTACTAATCAAGAATCTATCTCTGCTAATTATCAGTGCAGTCTGGTACAGCGGTCATTCATGCATCATACAGTCCCACATTCCTTTAGCTACAACATACCCATGGACTTTATAATCACAGTCTAATTATTATCATCAACATTGTTGACTACAGGACAACTATGCTTTGAAGGGCTTGGTTTGTTATTTCTACATATTGAACAACAATTGCATGCATGACATGAAATAAGCCCTGGAATGAACTAGGGAAAGTGTGGAGGTTGAACTAATGTATAGGACATCACATGAATTGCTTACTTTACAATGTTTATAGATAGGGCATATAATGTGCCATTTGCAAAACTAAGCTGAAGTTTAGAAGGGTGAGGGGGGCACCTCATTGCAACTTACTCAATAGTGAAAGGCCTGGATTACTTGGTTGTGGAGAGGATGCTTCCACCTGTGGTCTAGAACTAGAAGGCACAGCCTCAGAATAAAATAACATACCTTTAGAAAGGAGGTGAGGAGGATTTTTAAAATCCAAATTATTGAAATATTGACAGATACTTGATTGGAAATGGTTTCAAGGGTTATGGGGAGAAGGCAGGAGAATGGGGTTGAGAGGGAAAGTTAAACCAGCCATGATAAAATGGCAGATAGACTCGATGGACCGAATGGCCTACTTTTATTCCTATGACCTATGAACGTATGAAGCTAGAATAGTCTCTTACTGGAGTTATGTGAGTGTGTAATGTTTGGACAATATGCTGCAAGTCATATAGGTAATGTTACAAGAGTATTGCCAAATACAGACCTTATTTATAGGAGCATAGTGTGTTGACATTTAATAATTAAAATGATTGCATGTTGGTTAAAGAATTGACTAATTGTTCTGTCGTGTAAGGGAGAGGTCCGGTGAAAGTGTTTTGCCCTCCTCAGAATGGAACTGAAGAAGCTGTTCGTTTGGCCTCTGCCAACGTCAATTGTGCAAAATGAACTGGTGAGCCTGCAGAACAACTTACTAAACTAGTTAACAGTGAGCTGATCTTCTCCATAAAGGGGCCGTCCCACTGTACGAGGTAATTCAAGAGCTCTCCCGAGTTTAAAAAAAAAAAATCAAACTCGTGGTAAGCACGTGGAATGTACGTAGCGGGCACGTCGGAGCTCGGGGACGTCTCTTAGCGGCTCGTAACGCTAACGGCAGGTACTCGGGAAATGCGGTAAACTCGGGAAGACTCGTGAAGATTTTTCAACATGTTGAAAAATGTCCACGAGAGCCCCGAGTACCTACGAGCGGCTATTATCGTAATTCTCCGAGTTCGAATCAGGGAAAACTCGGGAGAACTCTTGAATTAGTTCGTACAGTGGGACAGCCCCATAACACACGCTGCTCCTTCTTGTTCCGCTGCTTTTAGAAATAAAATCGAACTGAGCTGGAATTTTAGAATGGTATGAATTTATTTTTCAACTCAATCAAGATGTTTAATCATCACAGAATGCATATTAATTTCCCTATGTCCCTCTCAATTCGTCAACCTCCCACGCCATTTACAAATGTTGACATCTAGCATTGGTACCATGAACTATTTGATCTGGTACTGGTTTAAAGTGCCGGGTCAAATACGTGGGTGTACGCATATCCAAAGAGGCACGGTGGCACAGCGGTGGAGCTGCTGCTACTGCCCCACAGCACCGGAGACCTGGGTTTGATCCTGACCACTGGTGCTTGGCTGTACGGAGTTTGTACGTCCTCTCCATGACCTGTGTGGGTTTTCTCCTGGTGCTACAGTTTTCTCCCCCTCTCCAAAGACTTACAGGCTTGGTAGTTTATTTGGCTTGGTAAAATTGTAAATTGTCCCTGGTAGGATAGTACTAGTGTTATGGGCTGATCGCTGGTCGGCGTGGACTAGGTGGACCGAAGGGCATGTTTCCCCGCTGTATCTCTAAACTGAATTGAACTAAAGCAATTTGGTTAAGACACAATGTAAACATATGTTTGTTCATGGCACTTCTTTAGATTCATTTTTCATTAGGTATAAATGTATGGGAATGTTCTCTTCTACATTTTAATGGCACTATTGTTGTTAGAATGCATTTTGGGTGCTGGCGTAACTAGTTGTGCAATGGAAGCATTTTAACAGCTGAGGCTCATTCTGTCTTGTCTCCAGAAATTAAGTAAGCCTGGGGCTGACATTGTGTATGGTAACCTCCCTTTACTAATATCACAGTCATTGAGGGGCTCAGTATTTGGGCATCATTATTAAAGGGTTTTAACCTTTATAGATTACACTTAGTTTGACAAGGAAAAGAAGGGGCTGCACAGCGGTAGAGTTGCTGCCTCACAGCGCCAGAGACCCAGATTCAATCCTGACTGCGGGTGCTGTCTGTATGGAGTTTGTACGTTCTGCCTGTGACTGCGTAGGTTTTCTCCGGGATCTCCAGTTTCCTCCCACACTCCAAAGACACACAGGTTTGTAGGGTAATTGGCTTCTGTAAATTGCAAATCGACCCTAGTGTGTAGGATAGATCTAGTGTACTGGTGATCGCTGGTCGGCGCAAGCTCGATGGGCAAAAGATAGACACAAAATGCTGGAGTAACTCAGCGGGTACAGGCAGCATTGCTGGAGAGAAGGAATAGGTGACGTTTCAGGTCGAGACCTGCGTGTTTCGACACTGTATCTCTAAAGTTTAGTTTAGTTTAGAGATACAGCACAGAAACAGGCCCTTTGGGCACACCGAGTCCGCGTCGACCAGCGATCCCCGCACACTAACACTATCATACACACAATGATACCAAGCTAATTAAACTACAAACCTGTGTAGGTATTTGGAGTGTGGGAGGGAAACCGAAGATTCCGGAGTAAACCCATGCAGGTCACGGGAAGAAGCACCTGTAGTCGGGATCGATCTCGTGTCTCCGGCGTTCCAAGGCAGCAGCTCTACTGCTGCGCCACCGTGTCCAACTGTCCGCAGCTTGAGTTCTCTGATGAAGCTCCATGAATCTAAACCTATCGATGCTGCTGGACCTGTCGTGTATTTTGATACTTGAATTACACTTCAGATTTCAAACATACACATTATTTTTTTGTTTAATTTTCCACAGAAAGTTCCTTATATTTAAATGTGTATAACATTAAATGGAGCATTTAGCTAACTCCAAATGATTTAAAAAAAACAAAAAAACAATATTTTACAATATTGAAGTCTGAAGTTGAATAGTCTAATTGAAGTTCATGTTGGTGCAGATGGTAGATTTGTTTGTGTCTTTCAATAATCTGTGTTCCTGGTAATATTTTGCAGCTCCTGCCACATGAGCAAGGGATGCAACCTCAGTAAGAGACAGCAACCCTATACGATCGTGCTCTGGTGTTTGAAAGTTAAAGGAATGTGAATTAGAGAGAAGAATTTGTTCGTATCTCAACAATGGACCTGAAGAAAAAGATATGTGATTCTAACCTGAATTACATGGAACAGGATTTTCGTCCAGTGGAGCATTTTCCTTTATTAAATATAATTAGTATTCCAGTTACTTGGAACAGTTTGAGATCACCAGCTATCTGGCTAACAGGAGGAATTAATAAAAAATCTTCACCGATGGAAAGAGACAGCGTTACTTTACATCTGTAGCTCACGAGGTTTATTTCTGTTCTTGTTTAGTTTAGATATACAGCGCGGACACAGGCCCTTCGGCCTGTGAATATTAGAAATTGGGGTACTTGGGAAAATGGAAGATGTCGGTGAAAAGATCTGTGAAACCTGCTTGACATAATTTGCAGGGAGTTGCAGAACCATGTGACATAGATGGCTGGAGGGAGTCTGAAACCTAGGACGGGGTTGCAGACAAAGATCCTATAGCGGAGCAAGATAGACCACTCCTGCTAAATGCAATGGGCTGACGCAACGGAACGGGACGTGGGCCTTTTTTTTATCAATTTCCGTAACCGGACCTGACCCGACTCGCAGTCTAATCAACGTTGCGGGGGAACAGTTTGTGTTAATAAATTTAAATTCTGAAAATTAGGAGAAGATTTTTACCAAATAACTTTTATTTTTACGAGGATGTTTGCGTAACCGGCTTCCATCTCCGCACTAGTATCCTATGGGATCTTTGGTGCGGAGACGGAAGCCAGTTACGGAAATGGGGCCTTAAATTACCCATGAATCTGCCCATGACCGTACCACGTCTTGTTCGTCGGGTGGACCCTCTTGCTTGCTATAGGATCTTTGGTTGCAGAGAGGTTTCTGTCCAAATGGCCTGCAAGTTGTTAATATGTATGGGATATACATGGGAGCTCTGCACTGCTGCAAAGGCATGCTTGGGATTGGTTGGGGAAATGTTGGGTTTCAATTATGTTGCACTGCCTTACTGCCATAACTTGTGATTGGTCCAGAGGAGTGGCCTCACCAAAGATGTTTCTTTATCTAGTGATAATGTTTCTTTACTTAATGGAAGTGTTTCACCCTGAGTGCTCTGTGTTGAAACTATGTTATGTGCTATTGTATGATTGGGCTAAAGAGTTGTCATTCTACGTGTTTAGCAGCCGGTATCGGTAATTGGCTTGTAGGGGTTGCCTCCCCCAAGTAATGTCACGCCCTTAGTTCGGAAGGGTATAAGAGGGCGGGTAATTCTTTGGGTTGGGTCGGTTGATTGTGACTTCTGTTTGCACGTGATATTGTTGTCTTGCGTGAGTGGATCAGCGACCATCGCTACAGTTTGTTCTACAATAAACTAAGGTTTTGGAACCAGAGTTTGACTTAGTGTTTGACTAAACCAGACTAGGGGGGTAAGTTTAGATCCGGAATTAACATTGGGGGCTCGTCCGGGATCTCAAAGGATTGCCAACGCGAGTCTGCGACCAAGGTGATGAATCGTTTCGGATCGCGGGAGGAGAAATTGTGCCCCCCGTGTGTGAAGTTTTATCTGCTTCGGTTTTCCCCGCTCCGCTAAACCCCCCCCCCAAAAAACAGACTAAGGGAGTAAGTTTAGATCCGGAATTAACAGGTCCACCGAATACGCACCGACCAGCGATCCCCGCACACTAACACTATCCTACACACACATGGGGACAATTTACAATTATACCAAGCCAAAGGTAAACTGAACTGAATTAACCTTCAAACCTGCACGTGGGTGGAAACCAGAGATCTCGGAGAAAACCCTCGCAGGTCAGGGGGAGAACTACAAACTCCTTACAGACAGCACCGGTTATCAGGATCGATCTCGGGCCTCTGACGAGGAGGAAATGGCAACAAAATATTAGAGAAAAATATGAAGCCATCCACTGGTGGGGAAAAATAGAAAGATCTATTTTGAATTGTGAGAGATTGAATGTTGTTGGTGGTCAGAGTAAACTGAGTTTACGTACTCAGTCATAGAATCATAGTGTGATACAGTGTGGAAACAGGCCCTTGCCCACACCAGCCAACAATGTCCCAGCTATACTAGTCCCACCTGCCTATGCTTGGTCCATATCCCTCCAAACCTGTCCCTTCCATGTACCTGTCTAACTCTTTCTTAAATTATGGGACAGTCGAATCAATTCAAGTTAACATTCAGGTATAGCAAGTAATTATATAGGCTAATGGCAAATTGGTCCACATTTCAAGAGAATACATTCTGTCTCATTTCTCCTTATTTTATCATTTTAATCTTGTATCTGTTTTGAAGGTTATCACGTTTTAAGATTTGCACTGATTTCAGTCTGAAGAAGGGTCTCGACCCGAAGCGTCACCCATTCCTTCTCTCCAGAAATGCTGCCTGTCCCACTGAGTTACTCCAGTATTTTCTGTGTCTATCTTTGGTTTAAACCAGCATCTGCAGTTCCTTCCTACACATTTCACCAATATTATTCTAGACTGGTCACTGATGGATATTTACAAATATTATTAATGTTGGCATTGTTCATACATTTATTCAATAAACAATTTTTTTGAATGTGGCATGTAGTGGTGGCAAGACAGGTTCCTAATGTGCAAGTGATCGTTGGTCAGCATGGACTTGGTGGGCCGAAGGGCCTGTTTCCGCACTGTCTCTAAACTGGGAGGATGGGATTATTTTCCATGCAGATGATATCTCTTTCAATTTTCAAATGAGCCTTCCATTCCTTGCAAAACCATCATTTAATTTTAAATTTTCGCCACACTTTTCACCACCTTGTGATATATTGTGTTTCGATGGCTGCCTCGCCAACAATCCGTCCATTTCGTCTTTTTTTTTGCCATCTTTAGTGTGTTTTAAAAGTTTGTGTAAATGTTTTCTGTTTTTTTGTGGGGGGGGGTGGGGGAAGGGAGTCGGGGGAAACTTTTTTTCAATCCCTTATATTGCTGGAGATGCTATTGTTTTCCGGATGGCATCTCCGGTCGCTCTGCAGCCTAACATCGTGGAGCTGGAGGCCTTGCTCGGGACTGACTTTGAGCCCCACAGTGGGGCGTGGACTTACCATCGGAGTCGATTCTTTGCATGGGATCGATGCTCCAACCGTCAAGGTGCTTGCAGTCTCGGGTTGAGACTGACGTCAGGAAGCTCCAAAAACGCACGACGTTCGACTAGCCCCGGCCCGTACTATGTTATCCCACTTACACATCCTACATAATAGGCGCAATTTACAGAAGCCAATTAACCTACACATCCGCATGTCTCTGGAGTGCAGATAAGCTCCCGTAGTCAGGATCGAACCTGGGTCTCTGGCACTGTAAGGCAGCAACTCTCCCGTTGCACCACCGTGCCACCCTTATAGTCCTTCAAGAACAATCCTGCTTTCCTGAAACAACACCGGGGGTTATGGGGAGGAGGCAGGAGAATGCGGTTGACACGGAAAGATAGATCAGCCATGATTGAATGGCGGAGTAGACTTGATGGGTCGATTAGCCTAATTCTTCCCCTATGACCCTTATGACCTTTTGAACTAAAGTCTCTACACTGCACCTAACAAAACCCATTAAATGAACGCATGAATGAATGAGTACTTTGTCAGCTTTATTCAGGTCACAGTACTTCACAAAAAACAACAGCAAGATCTCCTCCAGGTCTCTCAGTTACTCGAGCTGACATCCTGCTGAGCAACACCCACAACCTGCTTCTAATCAGAAGCTACGAGAGTTGACATGCTACACATACAAAAACAATTGACCAGGGCACATCTGGAACTTCTGTGCACTCCATCATCTGACTCTCTACATTACTATCCCAATGGGAATCCCTTCAACGTTCAACTCGAGACATCCATCATAACACAAGGCTGCATTTAATGGTAACACTTTGTGTATGCTCATTGCTTCCTTTCAAAGGAAAATATTGCTAAATATTTTTTGGTTGAAATTCAACCAATATACCCCCTTTCTTAAACATCAGCAATAGGGTCATAAGGTTATGTGATAGGAACAGAATTAGGCCATTCGGTCCATCAAGTCTACTCCGCCATTCAATCATGGCTGATCTATCCCTCCATCCTAACCCCATTCTCCTGCCATCTCTCCATCACACCTGACACCTGTACTAATCAGGAATCTATCTATCTCTGCCTTAAAAACAACCATTGATGCTCCTTCCTTCTGAGGGAACCTGAGGGGTAAATCTTTCACACAGAGGATGGTAGGTATATGGATGAGCTGCCGGAGGAGATAGTTGGGGGAGGTATCTCAATTTAGTTTAGTTTAGCGATACAGTGGAGAAATAGGCCCTTCGGCCCACCGAGTCTGCACTGACCAGCAAACCTGCACACTAGCACTATCCTACACACGAGGGACAAATTACAATTTTACCTAAACAAATTAACCTACAAACCTGTGCGTGTTTGGAGTGTGGGAGGAAACCAGGGCACCCAGGGAAAACCCACGCAGGTCACGGGGAGAACGTACAAACTCCACACTGACAGCACCCGTGGTCAGAATCGAACCAGGGTCTCTGGTGTTGTAAGGCAGCAACTCTACCGCTGCACCACCGTGCTGCCTGTGCTGCTAAATATTGTTTGAATGGGCTGTTGAAAATCAACCAAATAGTTTCCTTTAGAGACTTCGGTACTTCTCTTGCGGGAGGCTGAGGGGCAGATTTTTCACAGAGAGGATGAGCTGCCAGAGGAGGTAGTTGAAACAAGTACCTCACTTGCCTCCTCTGGCAGCTCGTTGCATGTATGGATCCAACTGTGGATTGTCTTTGGTTGCACTAAGCACTTTGGGCATTTCTTGCATTGGAATTGGGACTATTAGTCTCTAAGAAGGAACTGCAGATGCTGGAAAATCAAAGGTAGACAAAAATGCTGGAGAAACTCAGCGGGTGCAGCAGCATCTATGGAGCCAAGGAAATAGGCAACGTTTCGGGCGAAGAAGGGTTTTGGCCCGAAACGTTGCCTATTTCCTTCGCTCCATAGATGCTACTAGTCTTTATTTTATTGTATATTATCTAGGTTCATTGAGTTACAGGTCTGTTATGCTGCTGCAAGTAAGAATTTTGTTGTTCCATTGTTGGTACATATAGAGTCATACCATGTGGAAACAGGCCCTTCGGCCCAACTTGCCCACACCGACCGACATGTCCCATCTACACTAGTTCCGCCTGCCTGTGTTTGGCCCATATCCCTCTAAACCTGTCCTATCCATATACCCGTCTAATTGCTTCTCAATTGTAGTGAATATGACAAATTAAACACTCTTGAGTCTTGATGCTGGTTTCCAAAATACACGAAGAAGCTGGAATAACTCAGCGGGTCATTCAGTGCTGGAGAGGCAGGCAGGCAGGGTCTGGAGAAGGGTCCCGAAACATCATCTATCCATGTTCTCCATGAGATGCTGTCTGACCCGCTGAGTTAATCCAGCATTTTGTGTCTATTTTAGGGATAAACTAGCATCTGCAGTTCCTACAAGGTTTCAATGCTGTATCTCTCTGTGACTCCAGAGCTCGTTGACGTTACCAGCCTGCTTTTTCAGCTGTAAATTCTTTGCTCTGAGCCTCGTGTTTTCTCATCAGCCATGACTGAATGGCAGAGTAGACTTGATGGGCCGAATGGCCTAATTCTGCTCCTATCGCTTATGAAGGCGCAAGGCAATTTAAGCATTCTATGTGCAGGAAGGAACTGTTGATGCTGGTTTTAACCGAAGATAGACACAAAAAGCTGGAGTCACGTTGTATATTTTGTATGTTTATGTATGTCTAACTCTGGAGAGAAGGAATGGGTGATGTTTCGGGATGAAACGTCACCCTTTCCTTCTCTCCAGAGATGCTGCCTGTCCTGCTGAGTTACTCCAGGATTTTGTGTCTATCTTAGATAGAATGCCTTTTATTGTAGAATAAAATCTTGAAAGGATCTTCAGCATTTTATTGTATGATGTGGTTTGGCTCTTGGAACCAGCTTCAACTGCAAGCCAGAAATGCTATTGCTTGATGCCTAGTTTCACGCTAAATAAAATGGCTTGATTTATGTTCAGTCCAGATCCAAATGTCTGTTCTATGATGCAGCAAGCAGCCCGTGAATCACTTATGGATTTAGAAATGCTCGATCAATTATCCAGGATGGAGTGTGGGAAGTGAGACCCTGAGAAGGTGGTGTGGGCCACCAGAGGGCGCCCCGCATCACTATTTGATCAGCACCACTGCACCCTGAACTCATTTCTTCAGGTGCAGATCAAAACATATTGCCAATTTTCTCCTCTCCGCTCTGAACATTGTGTGCTGGCTGAATCTCCACAGATGTTGGTACCTCCAGACAACTACTCCGTGTTCTTGCACAGTGGGAAACTGGCTGCAGGTGTGACTGGAATTGAGATAAGACTCATACTTGCGAATGACAAATATAGGAAGCCTTCAGACATGGAGACCTGAGACCGTTCATCTCTTTCGTTTCTAACCCAAAAGTGCCGAGGATGACTAATGCGTTATTTTTAACACGCCCCAAACTCAGATTAATTATTTGACCAATTAGCGGATTAGCAGATTAGTTAGCGGGGACAACACAGAACCAAGCACCAAGCACAGTGACACATAGAAACATAGAAACATAGAAAATAGGTGCAGGAGTAGGCCATTCGGCCCTTCGAGCCTGCACCGCCATTCAATATGATCATGGCTGATCATCCAATTCAGTATCCCATCCCTGCCTTCTCTCCATACCCCCTGATCCCTTTAGCCACAAGGGCCACATCTAACTCCCTCTTAAATATAGCCGATGAATTGGCCTCAACTACCTTCTGTGGCAGAGAATTCCACAGATTCACCATTCTCTGTGTAAAAAATGATTTTCTCATCTCGGTCCTAAAAGACTTCCCTCTTATCCTTAAACTGTGACCCCTAGTTCTGGACTTCCCCAACATCGGGAATAATCTTCCTGCATCTAGCCTGTCCAACCCCTTAAGAATTTTGTAAGTTTCTATAAGATCCCCCCTCAATCTTCTAAATTCTAGCGAGTACAAGCCGAGTCTATCCAGTCTTTCTTCATATGAAAGTCCTGACATCCCAGGAATCAGTCTGGTGAACCTTCTCTGTACTCCCTCTACGGCAAGAATGTCTTCCACAGACTCTTCCCTCTCGGTCTCATTGCTGCCTCCAATCCTAAAAACACCATGACACCTGCTGCCCTCTTTAATTTCTGGTCTTCCCAGTATTCCTGATTTTAATCCCACATTTATGGATGTGCCTTAAACTTTGCCTGGCCTGGATAGAGTGGATGCAGAGAGGATGTTTCCAATAGTGGGAGGGTCTCGGACCAGAGGTCATAGCCTCAGAATTAAAGGGCGTACCTTTAAGAGGGAGATGAGGAGGAATTTCTTTAGACAGAGGGTGGTGAATCTGTGGAATTCATTGCCACAGGCAGCTGTGGAGGACATGTCTATGGATATTTTTAAGGTAGAGATAGATAGATTCTTGATTAGTACGGGTGTCAGGGGTTATGGGGAGAAGGCAGGAGAATGGGGTTAGGAGGGAGAGATAGATCAGCCGTGATTGAATGGTTGAATAGACTTGATGGGCTGAATGGTCTAATTCTGCTCCGACCACTTATGATCTTATGACTCCTTAAATTCTGATATTTCCAGTATCCCCGACTTTAATCCAACATTTATGGATGTTTCTTTAAACTTTATATTTCAATGCCCAATCACTTTTGCATCCCCATCTCCCTTTATAGTTTACATCAGTTTAGTTTAGAGATACAACGCAGAAACAGACTCTTCAGCCCACCGAATCCACGTCAACCAGCGATCCCTGCACACTAGCACCATCTTACACACACTAGATCACACTTACACACACCGGATCACCTACAAAATCCTGGTCCTCACCTACAAAGCCCTCCACCATCTGGCCCCCCCATATCTCACTGACCTCCTCTCCCCCTACCAACCCTCACGGTCCCTCAGATCCACATCAGCCGGTCTCCTCTCCATCCACAAATCCAACCTCCGCAGTTTTGGGGACAGAGCCTTCTCCAGGGCAGCTCCCAGGCTCTGGAACTCCCTCCCCCAACTGATCCGCAATTCCGTGTCCCTCACCATCTTCCAGTCCCGCCTCAAGACCCATCTCTTCACCTCTGCCTATCCTTAGCCCCACGTCCCCCTCCCTTTTCATCTGTGCTTGAATTGCCTCATATTGTGTTTTGAATTGAATTCTGTCTTTAATTTGCGTACAAGTCATGTCTCTACTATTTATTTCATTCCGCTTACATGTTTTTCCTCTACTTGCTAAATTTTTGTAAGGTGTCCTTGAGACTCTTGAAAGGCTCCCATAAATAAAATTTATTATTATTATTATTATTATTACTAGGGACAATTTACAATTATTACCAAGCCTATTGACCTCCAAACCTCTACTTCTTTGGAGTGTGGGAGGAAACCTGAGATCCTGGAGAAATTCCACGCAGGTCATGCAGAGAATGTACAGACTCCGTACAGACAGCACCCGTAGTCAGGATCGAACCTAGGTCTCTGGCGCTGTAAGGCAGCAGCTCTACCGCTGCGCCGCCGTGCATAACATGCAATACATTTACCACTTTGGTCATTCTTGTACCTTGGGGCATTTACAGCCTTCAGTGTTAGCACGTGAATAAGAGTTACAGTTGCTCTTAAAATGGATTACTCTTGTTGAACAATAAATCTGGCAATACCTTATGCAAAATAATAGACTCTGGATAAAATGCATACAATTTTATATAATGAGTAGGTTGGGTGTAATTTTTCAATTAGTCATAATGGGCTAATTTGCAATTACCTTTGTGTTGAATTGTAAGCGTATGATTCACTGGTACATTATGATGCCGTACATTGTTAGTTTAAATTCCGTTAAGCAATGGACTAAAGCACTAATTCATATTAAACAAGATTGTACTTGAGAATGTTCCTGTAATTTGAATTTAAATCATGTGACAATATGAAGTAAATAACTTTAAATTAACAGGGCTACTAGACTGCTTATTGGGCTGTGTTTCTCCGTTAATACAATAGTTTCCCTAAAATGTTAAGCTTACCGTCTTCTGGCCATTGATGCATCAAAAATACTAAAGTACGGATGAGGGGAAGAGTCGAAGGGCCTATTTCCATGCTATATCTCGAAACAAAACTAAACTTGTTGTTCAATGTTGTGCGGCTAATAAAGTCAAGACTTGCACTTATTCGTTATAAAAATGCTGTTGGTTTGGGCAACTGAAATTAAAAGCACTCAAAGCACAGATAGAAAGGCTGCCTGACGTTTATGTTACAGCAAGATAGTAAACACATGCCCGGTTTAAATGAGTGGATTGTGTGACTTTTTTTATGTTTCCTCTCTCCAAATCTAATGATATTTTATTTGCTTTAATCAAGGATGTATAAAGTGAAGCAGCCGGGCCAGGCAGGGAACTGGCCAACGTATGAACATGTGCTGTTTTCAAGTGTAGGTTATGGAGGAGAAACACAGATGCTACAGTTTCTGCAATTGCACATAAAAATAATGCATTATTTTATACAAGAGCCACAGTCACATTGTTATTGATCATCAAATAAATACATGCGCACAAATACTTGCAAGTCGGATATTTCAAAGGTCCTACTGAGGCTAAACAAAGAGAAATCTATGAAAGATTAATGCCTCTTTATTCCATTCCTGGAATGTTTTAATGGGTCAATGCTTCAACTATACTTTATTGTCACATGTATCGAGGAACAGTGATATTTCTCATTTGCATATTGTTCATTAAAAGTAGTACATTATTTTTAGTTTTTAGTTTTTTTAGTTTTAGAGATACAGCACGGAAACAGGCCCTTCGGTCCACCGAGTCCGTGCCGGCCAGTGATCCCCGCACATTAACACTATCCTACACACTAGGGACATGTTTACCCTTATACCAGGCCAATTAACCTACAAACCTACAATACAATACAATACAATACAATTTTATTGTCATTTGAGCCTCAGTGAGGCTCAAACTAAATTTCGTTTCCACAGCCATACAAACAGACAATTTCTAGACATACACACAATTTAGTTCACACAAACATCCATCACAGTGAACCCACTGTGATGGAAGGCAAAAGTCTTTTTGTACGTCTTCTGTACGTCTTTGGAGTGTGGGAGGAAACCGGAGCACCCGGAGAAAACCCGCGCGGTCACTGGGAGAACGTACAAACTCCGTACAGACAAGCACCCGCGGTCAGGGTCGAACCCGAGTCTCTGGCGCTGTGAGGCAGCAACTCTACCGCTGCGCCCCCACTGTTCCAAATTGGAACACAGTACTCCAAATGTGGTCTCACCAACGTCTTGTACAACTAACTGTAACATAACTTCCTAACTTTAATATTCAGTATCCTGATTGATGAAGGCAAATGTACCAAAAGCCTTTCTTACCACCCTAGCTACCTGTGATGCAATTTTCATGGAATTATAGCGTTATGGGATCAGGCAGCGTAGAAACAGCCCCTTCTGCCCAACGTGCCCACACCCCTCTAAACCTACCCCATCCGTCGACATGTCTAAATGTTTCTTAAACTTTGCAATATACCCTACCTCAATTATCTCCTCCGGCTGCTCGTTCCACCATCCTTTGTGTGAAAACGTTACCCCTCAGTTTCCCATTAAATCTTTCCCCCCCCTCACCTTAAACCTATGTCCTCGGGTTCTCGATTCCCCCAAGAGACACTGTGCATCTGCCTGATCTGTTCCTCTCTTGACCCATACCTGTACCCCTAGATCCCTCTGCTCTGCGGAGTGGCGGCGCGGCTCTGGCTGCAGCGGCTCACCGGCAGTCCTGTTTGTTTTGTGTTTTTTTGTGTTGTTTATTTCGTTTTTGGTTAGCCTAGTTTTGGTTTTTAGTTTGTGTTTGGGGTTGAAACGGGGCTTGCTGTCTCTCCCTGCGGGGGAATGCGACTTTTTTGTCGTATTCCCCTTCTCTGCCTCCGTCTACGCTGAGGCCTAATGGCGGAGCTGGCGACCTCGAGGCTCAGGAGGCAGAGCCCGCCAGGACTCGCCCTGAGCTCGCTCCCGTGAGGGCGGCCCGGCTCGGGGCTGGAACAGTGCTTCCGTGAGGGGCTGTGACGCTCCCGGGAGGGCGGCCTGGCCCGAGGAAGGAACGGTGCTCCCGTCGGAGTGGCCGAGCTTGGGGAGGTATGGCGTTCCCAGCCCGAGGGAGGAGCGGCGCCCATGTCGGGGCTGCCCAGCCCGAGGGAGGAGCGGCGCCCATGTCGGGGCGGCCCAGCCCGAGGGATGTACGTCGCCCATGTCGGGGCGGCCCAGCCCGAGGGAGGTACGGCGCCCATGTCGGGGCGGCCCAGCCCGAGGCTGAAGACGGCACGATACTCACGTGAGGGTGGCTGGGACGGTGTTCTGGTGGTGGTGGCCTGAGTCCGGGGTTCGGCCGCGGGCCAGCGGCTGCGTCTGCAGGACTGGTGGGCGGCAGCTTCGACCACCCCGGGGCGCGGTGATTAAGCCGCGGGACAGTTTTAACATCGCCCGGTGGGGGATCGCCTCAGCGCAGAGGGAGAAGAGGAGGGAAGAGACTGCAGACCTAAAGACTTTTGCCTCCATCACAGTGAGGAGATGCTGGGTGGACTCACTGTGGTGGATGTTAATATGTGTTTATTGTTGTTTTTTATTGTATTGTATTGTATGTATGACTGCTGCAATTTCGTTCAGACTTCGGTCTGAATGACAATAAAGGCATATCTAATCTATACAATGTTCCCCAAGGCCTTACCATTCACTATGAAGGTCCTGCCATAGTTTGACTTCCCAAAATGCAACACCTTGCACTTATCTGCATTAAATTCCATTCACCATTCCTCAGCCCATCTGCCCAGCTGATCAAGTTCTGGCTGTCATTTTTCACAGCCATTTTCCCAGTCCATGATACCACCTTTATTAGTGTAATCTGCAAATTAACGAATCACTTCTTGTGCACTCAAGGCAACACATTGCTCAACACTGCCTGCTCACTACAAAACTATACATTTCTAACACAAATTAAAGTTGGTCTTGCATGCTGTTTACTGCTAAGAGTTACATTAAACACATTAACTATACACAATATGTGCAGAGAAATATTACACCGTGGTGTAGCGGTAGTTGCTGCCTTACAGGGCCAGAGACCTGGGTTTGATCTTCACTACAGATGCTGTCTGTTCGGAGTTTGTTCGTTCTCCCCGTGGCTTGCGTGGGTTTTCTCCGAGATCTTCGGTTTCCTCCCACACTCCAAAGACGTACAGATTTGTAAGTTAATTGGCTTGGTATAAATGTAAAATTGTGCCTAGTGTGTGTAGGATAGTGTCAATGTGCGGGGATCGCTGGTCGGTGCGGACTCGGTTGGCCGAAGGGCCTATTGCCGCGCTGTATCTCTAAACTAAACTAAACTAAATCCTTCATAGGATTCACTTTGACTTCCAGCCACTGTGTAAAACGGTAATATCGATTTCACCATGAATTATGAATTCTCCTAGTATTTTATTTTCATCAGGACTGGAAAGTCATTGGCACTGCGTTTTAAAGGCTCAGGCTCGGCCAAGAAAGAAAGTTAGGCCAAGAAATTCAGCTGGAAAATGGAAGATAATTGGCTGGGTATAAATTTTTGTGTCCATTGTTTGTCAAAGACTCCATTGAGGACATGGAAACAAAATAAAGTATGGTCACAGTACATGTTATTTATGACTTTGATTAGGGTTATTCTAACATGCAATAATGGAAAATAACAATATAATTTGGGAATAATATAATATATTAAAGGACTTTGGAGAGGACAGTAAGGTGAGAGGTGGTAACATCAACATCTAGTTTCGTTTAGTTTAGTTTAGTTCAGATAAGTTTATAATCATGTGCTTCGAGGTACAGTGAAAAACTTTATGTTGCGTGCTATCCAGTCAGCAAAAAGACTATACGTGATTGCAATCAAGCCGTCTGCAGTGTCAAGAACCAAGAGTGTTTTATTGTCCTATGTCCCAAAGCGGAACATTGAAATTTTTACTTGCAACGACACTACAGATATGTAAACATTGTACTCCGTAAAACGCGTAGAAACAACATAAAAAGGTTCAGCATGTATATTTTTAAAAAACAGGCAGAGAAATAAATAGACACTAATAATGCAAATGTGCAGATACAGGATAATGGGAATAACGTTTAGTGCAAGATAAAGTCCAGTGAAGTCTGATTAAAGATATAGTCCGAGGATCTCCATTGAGGTAGAATGTAGCACAGTCTATGACATACTTGGGTGTTGAAGGTGAAAGGGGCAACATAGAGAGGTTTGATGGTGGGGAGAAACCACAGGAGTATTATCTTTACAAACAGATTAATGGTGAAGTATTGGGTTCCAGATGGAGTTGAATCATCATTCCATTCCTTGAGAGAGTTAATAGACGACTACATTTGGCCAAATGATCGAGATGGGAGAGAAAATGTTTTACCGGGGTCAAACATGTTTTACAGGGTGGCCACGGTGAAGTTGCTGCCTTGCAGTGAATGCAGCGCCGGAGACTCGGGTTCGATCCCGACTAGGGGTGCTGTCTGTACGGAGTTTGCACGTTCTCCCCGTGACCTGCGTGGGTTTTCTCCGAGATCTTCGGTTTCCTCCCACACTCCAAAGACGTACAGGTTTGTAGGCTAATTGGCTTGGTAAATGTAAAAATTGTCCCTCGTTGATGTAGAATTGCGTTAGTGTGCGGGGATCGCTGGTCGGCGCGGACCCGGTGGGCCGAAGGGCCTGTTTCCAAGCTGTATCTCTAAACTAAACTGAAAGTTAATTTGGTAGTTTATCAATGCATTAAGTGCTGGCGGAACTCAGCAGGTCAGGCAACATCTGAGGAGGAAATAGACAAACAACATATCAGATGGGCACCCTTCGTCAGCATGATCAGAGCTATTCAAATATGAAATAATAAAAAATAACTGTATAATTTGGGAAGCAACTTATTAAAAGATGCAGAAACAAGGAACTGCAGCTGCTGGTTTAAATCGAAGGTAGACACAAAACGCTGGAGTAACTCAGTGGGTCAGGCAGCATCTCTGGAGAGAAGGAATGGGTGACGTTTCGGGAAGTGGAAGACTCAGCCAGTCCCTCCCCCTGTAACTTATTCAACGACATTCAAGGCGTGGACCTTTATTTAATTTCAAACAGCTCGTAAAAAATTATTTGAAAGGCCACCTAGTGGAAGTGTGCCCAAGGAAAGATATAGTTATCCTGACCTCAGCACTTGCATTGTTCATATGTTGGGATGTGTTGGGAGAAATGGCTTTCCTCTGTCATTATCTATCTTCCCCTCAGTATTTTGACAGAGTCGCCATACACGGTGTTTGTCCCCATGTCTCGTGGCAGAGCCGATAAGGAATGTAATCGAGGCAGTCTGTTCTTGCTGTGATCCTCGCAGCGTGTCGCTGTATTTAGCACCTCTGATGGCATGCAGACTTTTGACTTCACTTTAGACGTTTAGAGGAACAGAGTGGAAACGGGCCCTTCGGCCCACCGAGTCTGCACCGACTAGCGATTCCCCTACACTCGCACTATCCTGCACACACACACACTAGGGACAATTAACCATTTTAGCCAAAGCCAATTAACCTCCCAACCTGCACGTCCTTGGAGTGTGGGAGGCAACCGGAGCACAATAGACAATAGACAATAGACAATAGGCCCGTCGAGCCAGCACCACCATTCAATGTGATCATGGCTGATCATCCACAATCAGTGCCCCGTCCCTGCATTCTCCCCATATCCCCTGACTACGCTATCTTGAAGAACCCTATCTAGCTCTCTCTTGAAAGTATCCAGAGAACCGGCCTCCACCGCCCTCTGAGGCAGAGAATTCCACAGACTCACAACTCTGTGTGTGAAAAAGTGTTTCCTCATCTCGAGCACCCGGAGAAAACCCACGCAGGTCATGGAGAGAACATACAAACTCCGTACAGGCAGCACCCCTAGTCAGGATCGAACCCTGGTCTCTGACGCGGTAAGGCAGCAACTCTACCGCTGCACCACTGTGCCTCTATAATTAGCAGCCCTAGCAGAATGTGACAGAGTCACACACTCCTCTGGAGAGTGCAAAGACATTGTGGCAATCTCACCCCCATCCACGACTGACTTTTGAAGTTTAAATTCATAGGAATTTGCTGAGAGGAAATCTTGCCATTGAAAAAAAAACCAATCACACTTCAAATCTTCAAAGTTGTTTCAGTTGTTAAAGCAACACAAAGGACACAGGCAGAAGGGCACTATTAATAGCTTTGTTTTATTGATTGGGTTCAGGGAAGGAACTTCATGTTACTGAATGATGGGACTGTGTGAGTCAGAGTGAGTGATAGCCGGTAGAATAGTTGAACCCAGAAGCAAAAACATAAACAAAGGCTTTTCTGTTTCACTGAATTCTTGCCAAAGATTTTGCACATTTTCCATTCTCAGTATAATCATTTGCCCTAGCTCTAGATTACACTCCCCCCAACACTGGAAACAGGGGAGACTTTTATGTACTGCATCTGTAATCTACTATCCTTACAGTTAGTTAAGTTCAGTTTAGTTTTGTTCTGCTTAGTTCAGTTTAGTTAGGATATAGAGTGTGGAAACAAGCCTTTCGGCCTACCTAGTCCGTGTGAACCATCGATCCCCCTCAAGTCAAGTCAAGTCAAATCTAGTCAAGAGAGTATATTGTCATGTGTCCCTGATAGGACAATGAAATTCTTGCTCATATTCGCATCCAACACACTAGGGGCAATTTACCGAAGCCAATTGACCTACAAACGGGTAAACTCTGCGAAGACAGCACCCATAGTCAGGATCCAATTCCAGAACCAAGGACACTCCAACTCAATCTCCAACCTACAGTAAACTGTTGACAATCAGACTGGTGAACAGTTAGAGGCTCTGGGCTTCAAGTTATTGTAAACTGTTTGCCACAACTGCTGACGGTTTGTGGCTAAATAAAAATTGGTAAAGGTTTAAAAAAAAAGGTGGCAGCTCGGTGTCGCAGCGGTAGAGTTGTTGCCTTACAGCGCCAGAGATCCGGGTTCGATCCTGACTACGGGTCGCAGCGGTAGAGTCGTTGCCTTACAGCGCCAGAGACCCGGGTTCGATCCTGACTGCGGGTGCTGTCTGGAACACCCGGAGAAAACCCACGTGGTCACAGGGAGAACGTACAGACTCCGTGCAGACGGTGCCCGTAGTGAGGATCGAACCCGGGTCTCTGGTGCTGTACGGTAGCAACTCTACCGCCTGCCATTACTTTAACCCGGCATCATATCTCGTGTGGCACAGTGGACATTGTGGGCCGAAGGGCCTGTTCCTGTGCTGTACGGTTCTATGTTTTATTCCGTGTTGAATCTATTTGTCTTCCTGCAGGGGTGAACGACAGAATATTGGAAAGAATCTCGACAACATCTGGAAAAGAGAAGTAAGAGCAGGAACAAATATGCTGTCCACATTTATAGGCTGCGTTTCCACACTTCTGTGGATCCAGAATAATCACAGTAATCACAATATTACCCTGAGCTTTACTAGTGTAAGTGTCAATGGTTCAACTGTTCGTTATTGTCACGTGAACTGAGGAACAGGGAAATTTGTTTTTTGCAGACAGTTTAGTAAATTATTACCATATATACATAAATGATCACAATGGCAGGATGTACAAAGTGTATAGAAATAGCCCACTGAGACCATATAGAAGAGTTGGTCTCGACTAATTTGAGGAAGGACATTCTTGCTATTGAGGGAGTGCAGCGTAGGTTTACAAGGTTAATTCCCAGGATGGCGGGACTGTCATGTGCTGAGAGAATGGAGCAGCTGGGCTTGTACACTCTGGAGTTTAGAAGGATGAGAGGAGATCTCATATAAGATTGTTAAGGGTTTGGACAGGCTAGAGGCAGGAAACATGTTCCTGATGTTGGGGGAGTCCAGAACCAGGGGCTACAGTTTAAGAATAAGGAGTAAGCCATTTAGAACGAGGCGAGGAAACACTTTTTCTCACAGAGAGTGGTGAGTCTGTGGAATTCTCTGCCTCAGAGGGCGGTGGAGGCAGGTTCTCTGGATGCTTTCAAGAGAGAGCTAGATAGGGCTCTTAAAAATAGTGGAGTCTGGGGATATGGGGAGAAGACAGGAACGGGGTACTGATTGGGGATGATCAGCCATGATCACATTGAATGGCGGTGCTGGTTCGAAGGGCTGAATGGCCTCCTCCTGCACCTATTGTCTATTGAACCGAAACATCCCCCATTCATTCTCCCCAGAGATGCTGCCTGTCCCGCTGAGTTACTCCAGCCTTTTGTGTCTACCTTCAGTTTAAACCAGCATCTGCAGTTCCTTCCTGCGCACATACACAAGAGGTGTCAGGTTTTGCCGCCATTTTCAAAGTCCAAGCAGCAGCTGGCCATGAAGGCCCCGTTGTCATGGCGACGTTGCAAGGTCGGCCTGGCCAAACAAAATTATCTGCGTCCTCCACCGCTCCGTGCCGCCGCAGGTCGCGTCCGGCCCGCTGGCGCTCGGTCTTCCTGGCGCGGCCCCCGATCCAGTCGAGCCCCAGGCTGCTGCAGGGCCTCCAGCCATCACCTCCAACCAAGCCTGAAGGAGGAACCTGACCCGATAAATTCGCTTGCCCATATCCTCCAGAGATGCTGCCTGGCCCGTTGAGTTACTCCAGCACGCTGTGTTCTACTCAAGAATTTTGAGCAGTTCTTTATTGCGAAAACAGCCACAATCTAGCAGTGTGAAAGTGATGTCACGTCTCCGACCAGACCACGGGACACTCCTCTGGGCATAATCACAGAAGCATTTCTTGTAGCGCACTTTACTACATTATGCCTATTAATCCTAAATTCATAAACAGATTTTCTCTCAGGGAGCCTCCCTTCCAGCTATTTATTTTCGCAGGAAGCTCTTTGTGGAAAAAAAGCAAATGAAGAACATTTCACAATTCCCGAAGAAATGTGTTGTGAATTTCAGTAATGTGGTACTGGCTGCATTTATCATCCACCTACTCTGGTGTACGTGTACCAAGGAAGGAGAGCGGTGCTTACACAGACTGGGATCATTTTCCATTAAGGACATTTAGAATGAAAATATTTGCCCAAGGGCACTGAAACATGATGATGATCGTATGTCAAGGCTGTCAGGTTATTAAGGTCCAGGAAAATGAGGTTGTTGACAACGTTCTAGGATGGTCTGACACTAATCTTCTCTCTGTCGTTAAGAAGGCTTGGAACTGGAGAGCCGTGACTGAGAGTGGCAGCATCTTTCTCCCCCACCTCTCCACCGTCAGTTACCTAACTGAGATTGTCGAGCATCTGGTTCCATTCTTGTCCATCCAAATCCAAATGCATTCAGAGAGGCATCAGCTGGCCAATCGCTCTGCCTTGTCCTACATGTGTAGGAAGGAACTGCAGATGCTGGTTTACACCCAGGATGGACACACAGAATGCTGGAGTAACTCAGCGGGGACAGGCAGCATCTCCGGAGAGAAGGAATTGGTGACGTTTGGGGTCGAGACCCTTCTTCGGTCCTTCTTCAGACTAAAGAAAGGTCTCGACCCGTAACATCACCCATTCCTTCTCTCCGGAGATGCTTCCTGTCCCGCTGAGTTACTCCAGCATTCTGTGCCCTGTCCTAAATACTATCAATCATTATTGGAGATAAAACAGGGAGCCAGAATCTCACGTCTATGAGACAAGGATAAGGCTGACATTTGTGCTTCAGGTTTCTGGTTACTGTAAGTGTTTAGATTTCCACTTATTCTGTTACCTGCTCTTATGGGGAAAAATACAAATGAACAGCACATTGAGACTTATTGAAGGATTGCTTCACTTATTAACCAGGATTTTAAGTCAACAACTCAGGATTTTACACAGCTGAGCATTACCAAAATCCAACCACTTACAGTAACTTCCGCCTGAACTATAGAATGATTCCTGAGTGACTTCCTAAATTGAAGAATCAAAAGCAATGAAAATCTTTGCCATATCCAGCTGGATTCATGACCAACGGTGTATGGGTTAACTCTGTGCTTAAAGCCACAATTTATTGGAGGACCTTTTTCCAGATCCTGATTGTGCTAGTGTACGGGATGATCGCTGGTCAGTACGGACCCGGTGGGCCGAAGGGCCTGTTTCCACGCTGTACCTCTAATGATTACAGACTAAAGGTTATTCTCCATCATGGTCATAACGAACAGGAGTGGAATTAGGCCATTCGGCCCATCAAGTCTACTCCGCCATTCAATCATGGCTGATCTATCTCTCCCTCCTAACCCCATTCTCCTGCCTTCTCCCCATAACCTCTGACCCCTTTACAGTAATTGCAGCTTGACACCTTTACAGTGATAATCTTTACAGTAAATGAAAGAAGCCACGCTGTCATGGGTCCATTAGTTTAGTTTAGTTTACAGATCCAGCGTGGAAACAGGCCCTTCAGCCCACCGAGCACGCACCAACCAGCGATCCCTGCACACTAACACTGCCCTACACACTAGGGAGAATTTACCATTTTTTTAACCAAAGCCAATTAACCTACAAACCTGAAGGTTTTTGGAATGTGGGAAGAAACCAGAGCACACGGAGAAAAACTTGCACTTAACGTTATTCCCTTTTCATTCAAGATTCAAGATTCAAGAGAGTTTATTGTCATGTGTCCCTGGTAGGACAATGAAATTCTTGCTTTGCTTCAGCACAACATAACATAGTAGGCATTGACTGCAAAACAGATCAGTGTGTCCATATACCATTATATGTAAATATATACACACATGAATAAATAAACTGATAAAGTGCAAATAACAGATAATGGGCTATTAATGTTCAGAGTTTTGTCCGAGCTCTGTGGTAATCATGTACAGTGTTTCTGCTGAATGCCTAGCAAGCAACAAAAGCTTTTCACTGTACCTCAGATGGTGCACGTGACAATAGACCAAACTGAAACTGAACGTGCAAACTCCGTACAGACAGCACCCGCAGTCAGGATCGAACCTGGGTCTCTGATGCTGTAAGGCAGCGACTCTACCGCTGCGCCACCGTGCCGCCCTTTATAACTGTTTGTCATTGGACTTTCAGCGAGAGAGAAAGGATAACGACAAAGGGTTTTATCTCATGGTACAAGCTGCCAGAGAGGCCCTGAAACAGGAGCGGGAACCCAGTCGCGAGCTCAGTGTCCTGTCATTGCCTGAAAACACGGATCGGAAAATTCCGTGGAACCATATTATTGCTAGTTCTTCACAGTTTTTTTCTCTCTGTTTATGCACGAGAGATTGAGGGCACAAAGTCCAGCAGCGTTTTGTGAGAGGGCTGCACTATGCTTTAGATAATATTAACTGGGTCTCTGTGTGGCCTGCCTGACCTGGATTCCTATGTAAGGACTTCAACTTGAATTGTCCGCCCATTTCTTTCCCCATCAACCAACGTTTCAGCTGCTGAGTAATTCCAGCATTTTCTGTGTTATTATTAATGATCCCACCGCACTCTTCAAAGATGGAATTCATTGCCACAGATGGCTGTGGAGGCCAGGTCAATGGATATTTTTAAGGCAGCGATAGATAGATTTTTTGATAAGAACAGTTGTCAAGGGTTATGGGGAGAAGGCAGGTGAATGGGGTTGAGAGGGAGAGATAGATCAGCCATGATTGAATGGCAGAGTAGACTTGATGGGCCAAATGGCCTCATTCTGCTCTGATCACTTATGAACTTATGAATGCTCCCAGGTATCCTGAACGAAATCCGTCCTCTAGACAGCTTCAATGGGAGATGATGATGTGGTGAATGTTAAATTGATGTCTGCTGTTGACTAATTGATTGATGCGATTCAGATTACAACAGCAACCACAGTAATGAGGTGGCATGGTGGCACAGTGGTAGAGTTGCTGCTTTACAGCGTCACACACACACACACACACACACACACACACACACACACACACACACACACACTCACACACACACTCACACACCCACACACTCACACACCCACACACTCACACACACACTCACACACTCACACACTCACACACTCACACACCCACACACTCACACACTCACACACTCACACACCCACACACACACACCCACACACTCACACACTCACACACACACTCACACACACACCCACACACCCACACACTCACACTCACACACTCACACACACACCCACACACCCACACACTCACACACACACTCACACACACACACACACACTCACACACACACACACTCACACACATACCCACACAATCACACACTCACACACACACTCACACACTCACACACCCACACACCCACACACTCACACACTCGCACACACACACCCACACACCCACACACTCACACACACACCCACACACTCACACACACACTCACACACTCACACACACACTCACACACACACTCACACACTCACACACTAACACACACACCCACACACTCACACACTCACACGCACACTTACACACACACTCACACACTCACACACTCACACACACACCCACACACTCACACACTCACACACACACTCACACACTCACACACTCACACACACACCCACACACTCACACACACACTCACACACTCACACACACACTCACACACTCACACTCACACCCACACACCCACACACTCACACACACACTCACACACTCACACACACACTCACACACTCACACACTCACACACACACTCACACACACACACACACACACACACACACACACACACCCACACACTCACACACTCGCACACACACACCCACACACCCACACACTCACACACACACCCACACACCCACACACTCACACACACACTCACACACTCACACACACACTCACACACTCACACACTCACACACTAACACACACACCCACACACTCACACACACACCCACACACTCACACACTCACACGCACACTCACACACACACTCACACACTCACACACACACCCACACACTCACACACTCACACACACACTCACACACTCACACACTCACACACTCACACACACACACACTCACACACTCACACACTCACACACCCACACACTCACACTCACACACCCACACACCCACACACTCACACACTCACACACACACACACCCACACACTCACACACTCACACACTCACACACCCACACACCCACACACCCACACACTCACACACCCACACAACCCTCCACCTTCCCCCCCCATCTCCACCTTCCACCCTGATGATACGTATACACAAATGCAATAAGGAGGCTGGTAGGTTTACCACACAAACCAGGCATCCCTCATAGTCTCGACCCGAAACTTCACCCGTTCCTTCTCTCCAGAGATGCTGCCTGTCCCGCTGAGTTACTCCAGCATTTTGTGTCTATCTTCGGTTTAAACCAGCATCTGCAGTTCCTTCCTAAACACGCCTCATTTACAGCCTGGGTGAGATGGTGCCGAGAAGCTGAGTTCCCATCGGTCTCTATGTAAGAGGGAACTCCACGCATTTATATGAAGCTCCTCACACACGCTGGTCTTGTCTCTCACTCACTGAGTCACAGTGGCACCGGCATGTCTTGTTTACCAAGGCATGTGGAATAAAGGCAGGATAGAGCGACCCGGCCAAGTGGAAAGTAAAAACAAGTATGGTTTAAATGGATGAATTCCAAGATCACAGTTCACGTTATAGGAGTGGAATTAGGCCATTCGGCCCATCGAGTCTACCCCAGCATACAATCATGTCTGATCTCTGTCTCTCATTTTCCTGCCTTCTCCCCATAACCCTTGACGCTCGTTCTAATCAAGAATTTGTCTACATCTGTCTTAAAAATATCCACTGACATGGCCTCTACAGGCCCCTGTGGCAATGAGTTCCATAGATTAACTACCCTCTGACTAAAGAAGTTCCTCCTCACCTCCTTTCTAAAAGAGTCCCCTTTAATTCTGAGGCTTTGCCCTCTGGTCCTAGACTCTCCCACCAGTGGAAACATCCTTTCCACATCCACTCTATCTATGCCTTTCATTATTCTGTAAGTTTCAATGAGGTCCCCCCCCCTCAACCTTCTAGACTCCAGCGAGTACAGGCCCAGTGCCGTCAAACGCTCATCGCATGCTAACCCACTCATTCCTGAGATCATTCTTGTAAACCTCCTCTGGACCCTCTCCAGAGCCAGCACGTCCTTCCTCAGATACGGACTTAGAATTAGTTAGAATCAGGGTTAATTCTGACCTTGTGTCTACTTGTGACCATTTCTTACTGATTCTATATCACAACCCACTTTAAAACACCATTAATATGAACCTTGAGCCCTGTTTGCAAAGAGACTCCATTAATAATGATCATGAGACCTGATTTAGCAATTCTGTTTACCACAGTTCCATGAGGCTGGAATGGCCACATGACACAAGATGTGGGGGGAGGGGGAGGGGGAGTGGGAGGGGGGGGGGAGCTAACGCAGGATGGCCAAGGGTTAAGTCAAAGGAAGTGCTTTAATGACAGGATTTGTGATGGTAAAACTGCAGGCTGCCATCTTAAAATGCAACGCATCGCAGTTGTTGTGTGGGCAAATGCTTCCTGTAAGAGCTGTCGGTGTGTTTGGGTGCTTTGTTATCAAGTTGTTTTCATGCAAAGCTAATCTCGTGAGCAGAAACGCATCATTCGGCGACACTGGTCATTCTGCAGTGTGCGTACACTAGGGGGCAGTGTCCCACGTATCAGAGCAGAAGATGGAGCCTTGATGACATTACTGGGAAGTTGGGGAAAGGTCCACGATGGGAGAGATCACAACTTAGTGGAGGCAGCACAACGACAGTGGGGGAATAGTGAACGCAATTGAATGAAGAGATGGGACGGCAGCTCTGCACCAAGTACTGATTTTAGTTTAGTTTGAAGGAGGGTCTCGACACGAATCATCTCCCATTCCTTCTCTCTGGAGATGCTGCCTGTCCCGCTGAGTTACTCCAGCATTTTGTGTCTATCTTTGGTGTAAACCAGCATCTGTAGTTCCTTCCTACACTATTAGTTTAGTTTAGTTTAGTTTAGTTTAGTTTACCAGTCAGCAGAAAGACAATACATGATTCCAATCAATGCATTTACAGTGTATAGACACATGATAAGGGCCAGCAAAGTCCGATCAAGGATAGTCCGAGGGTCACCGATGAGATAGATAGTAGTTCAGCAATGCTCTCTGGATGTGGTAGGATGGTTCATTTGCCTGATAACAGCTGGGAAGAAACGGTCCCTGAAAACTGGAGGTGTGCGTTTTCACACTTCTATACCTTTTGCCTGATGAGAGAAGGGAGAAGAGGGAGTGGCCCGGGTGCGACTCGTCCTTGCTGCTGGCCTTGCCAAGGCAGCATGAGGTGTGAATGGAATCAATAGAAGGGAGGTTAGTTTGTGTGAGGTCGGCCCAATTTGCCCACATCAGCCAACATGTCCCAGCTACACTAGGCCCACATGCCCCGCGTTTGTTCCATGTCCCCCACCCCAAACCTGACCTATCCATGTACCTGTCTTGGGATAGTCCCTGTCTCAACTACCTCCTCTGGCAGCTCGTTCCATACACCCACCGCCCTTTTGTGTGAGAAAGTTACCTCTCAGACTCCTATTAAATCTTTTCCCCTTTGCCTTAAGCCTATGCCCTCCGGTCATAGGGTCATAGAGTGATACAGTATGGAAACAGGCCCTTCGGCCCAACTCGCCCACACCGGCCGACAATGTCCCAGCTACCCTAGTTCCACTTGCCTGCGCTTAGTCCATAACCCTCCAAACCTGTCCTATCCATGTACCTGTCCAACTGTTTCTTAAACGATGGGATAGTCCCAGCCTCAACTACCTCCTCTGGCAGCTCATTCCATACACCCACCAACCTCTGCGTGAAAAAGTTACTCCTTGGATTCCTATTTCCCTTTCACCTTAAACCCCTTTTTCCACTTCACCTTAAACCTATATCCTCCAGTCCTCGATACACCAATAGGATCTTGGTTCTTGGTTTCTTGGTCCTCCAAAATATTCCAAATGGAATTTAAACTGGAGGTGGTGAAGGGAGGGCTTAAGCCAGAAAGGGTTATTGGGAAGAAAGAGCTACTTTAAATTAAGTTGCATCTGGTTGGGTAACTATAGTAGGGTGGAGATTATTCCATGCTTTAATTGTGCTGGGGAAGAACGAATTGCTGTACACATCTGTCTTTGTAGCTGGGATCACAAATTGGATCGAATGCCCTCGTCTGCTCCTAATTGGTTTGGGTTTGGTGTAGGTCTTGTAGTCTATGTCGAGCTGACCATTTAACATTTTGTAAAAACAGGTCAAACGGTGAGCTTCACGTCTGTCTTGGAGAAGGTTCTGTACAACCAATCGTCTCCGTAAGATCAGCTCACCTGGAGCAGTCCCTTCAGAATGAAGCAACAACAACAACAACTCAGTCAGGTCGCATCAGTCAAGTCAATGAGCTCTCTGCGACCCTTTCTCTGTCTGCTGTCTGTACACATTTGGCAGAAGATTCGGGTCATGTTCACTTGAGCTGGGAATTGATGGAATTCCCATTATATGTGTCTCTGGGCCCTCGGGAGCTGTTGGGCTCCCAAGCGTAAGACCAGCTGTGGGCTACAGATGTGTTGTTATTCGAGAGACAGCTGGGTGACTTTGTTGCAAGCCATTAACAGGGAATAGAGCCACAAAGTGCTGCAGCAAACCTGGCGAAACAGGACGCATCTTTGGAGAACATGTATGGGACAGAACATTTCTTCCATCTGAAAGTAGAGGTGGGAAAGTGGGCAAATGGCAAATAAAGTATAAATCGTAAATATGATTGTTTAAATACTGGGGGAGGGGGGGGCGGATATAAACTGGAGGCATGCAAAGGCCAGAACAAATCAGGGCCGGCCACAGATGACCTCAAGAAAGGTGGAGCCCACAATGGCCCATTGTTGGCTGGGGAAGGCGTGGTAACAAGAGGGATATGCGACAAATGGAACTGGTAGGACGACTAAGGTGGGGGAGGGTGGGGGGGGGGGGCGGGTGGAGCGGTGGGGAGAGAGGGGGAGGGGAGGGAATAAAGGAGTTACTTGAAATTAGAGAAATCAATTTTCCCACCGCTGAGTTGTAAGCTGCCCAAGCAAAATATGAGGTGCTGTTCCTCCGATTAGCGTGTGGCGTCACTCTGACAGTGTTTATTAGTTTAGAGATACAGTTTGGAAACAGGCCCTTCGGCCCACCGAGTCCGCACAGACCAGCGATCCCCACAAATCATCACCATCCTACACTAGGGCCAGCTTTTACATTTATACCAAGCCAATTAACCTACAAACCTGCGCGTAATTGGATGTGTGGGAGGAAACCAAAGTTCTTGGAGAAAACCCACGTAGTCACGTGGAGAATGTACAAACTCCGTACAGACAGCACCCGTAGTCGGGATCGAACCCGGGTCTCTGGAGCTGTGAGGCAGTAGCTCTACCACCGTGCTGCATAATGGCGGAACCAGGTCTGAAGAAGGGTCTGGACCCGAAACGTCTCCCATTCCTTCTCTCCAGAGATGCTGCCAGAGATATTCCAGCGTTTTGTGTCCATCATTCATGACATCCTCCTCTAGGTTAGTTTGGAAGAGAAACATTTAGCTGCAAGAAAGGGGGACATAATGGAGGAGGATGCTCCCAAGAGAGAGGGTCGACCTGGAAATGAAGGTCAGGATGATCTGAAGGATATGGGCTGTGTTACTGTGCACAGGCTGAAATTCTTTCACAAGGCACACTCACCAGTAAGGAATTAACATCAGCATTGCCTTTCCCCAGAAAAGTACAGACATCTCCTTCTTCCCCTTTTGAGAAAAGTTCATAAAAGCACCTTGTTTTAGTTTAGTTCAGTTCAGAGATACAGAACGGAAACAGGCCCTTCTGCCCACGAGTCCGTGCCGACCAACAATCCCACCTACACTAACAGCATCGTAAACTCTAGGGACAATTTACCATTTTTTACCGAAGCCAATTAACTGACAAACCTGTACGTCTTTGTAGTGTGGGAGTAAACCGGAGCACCCAGAGAAAACCCACAGGGCCACAGGGAGAACATTCAAACTCCGGCCTACCGTATGGTACATGGCCTACTCCTGCACCTATTGTCTATTATCTATTGAAGTGTTATCGGGATGGATGAAGATGCAGAGGCAGGAAGGAAGGGTCCAACTTGCCCAAACCGGCCAACATGTCCCATCTTCACTTTTCCTACCTGCCTGCATTTGGCCCATATCCCTCTAAACCTGTCCTATCCATCCACCTGAATAACTGTTCCTTAAACATTGCGATAGTCCTAGCCTCAACTACCTCCTCTGACAGCTCGTTCCATACACCCACCGCCCTTTTTGTGTGGAAAAAGTTACCCCTCAGATTAAATATTTTCCCCTTCGCCTTAACCTGCATGGCTTTGGGATGTTGGAGAAGAACTGAGTACCTGAAGGAAACCCACACGGTCCCAGGGAGAACATGCAAACTCCACGTAGACTTAGCTTGGTTCTACAGTGATCAGAAGGACATTCTTTCCTCTGCCTTGAATGTTTGCCTTGTGCCCTTGTGACCTGAAGGGGGCTGAAGGCTGCAGGCTGCAGGTATGCGTTAACCTTTGCTCTCGCGCTAAGATTAGAAAATCACAGCAACGAACAGGGGCGGCACGGTGGCGCAACGGTAGAGTTGTTGCCTTACGGCGACAGACACCCGTGTTCGATCCTGACTACGTGTGCTGTCTGTACGGAGTTTGTACGTTCTCCCCGTGACCTGCGTGGGTTTTCGCCGAGATCTCCGGTTTCCTCCCACGCTCCAAAGACATACAGGTTTGTAGGTTAATTGGCTTGATATAAATGTAAATTGTCCCTGGTGTGTGTAAGATAGTGTTAGTCCGCGGGGATCGCTGGTCGGTGCAGACTCGGTGGGCCGAAGGGCCTGTTTCCCCGCTGTATCTCTGCTAAACTGAACTAAAATTGACCTCGTATTTATTCCTGGTTAGTTAAATGCTCATGGAGCTGATAAAGTATGAAGTGGATCATAGCAAGGACATTACATCAGATATTGCAGCCCTAAAACACGGTACCAAGGAAATCGCTGATCTGATAACATTTCCATTGACCTTTAATTATGTAGCATAGTGAGTGTGCACCATTCGTAGTTATCAGTTTTCTGTAGTATATTGTGCAGTAAATTTGATGGTTTTATTTCTGATAGCTTTGATCTGATCAATTAAGGGCGTGTTTTGTTATCCTGCTTCTGAGATACGGCGCTGAAACTGACCAGCGTAGCATCTGTATTTCTATATCTTCACTTGCACCTTCCCACTGGATACAGATCCATTCAGGTTTGGTTCAAACTGAAAGCTAAAATGAAACTGGGCCAAGCTCCGATCGGACGAAGACACAAAGCGCTGGAGTAACTCAGTTTGTCAAGCAGCATCTCTGGAGAAGATAGACCCAAAAGGCTGGAATAACTCAGCGGGTCAGACAGCATCTGTGGGGAACATGGATAAGGTGACGTTTCGGGTTATGACCCTTTTTCAGGGTCCGAAGAAGAGTCCCATTCCAAAACGTCACCCTAAAGCGGCATTCTGCGTCTTTTGTTTTGTAAACCAGCATCTGCAGTTCCTTGTGTCTCTCTTTTGACTCTTCCTCTGCTGAAGATGTTGCTTGTCTAACCATGCCTGCACCAGTGTATTATAGAAACATAGAAACATAGAAATTAGGTGCAGGAGTAGGCCATTCGGCCCTTTGAGCCTGCACCGCCATTCAATATGATCATGGCTGATCATCCAACTCAGTATCCCGTACCTGCCTTCTCTCCATACCCTCTGATCCCCTTAGCCACAAGGGCCACATCTAACTCCCTCTTAAATATAGCCAATGAACTGGCCTCGACTACCCTCTGTGGCAGGGAGTTCCAGAGATTCACCACTCACCATTATGTGCAATTGTTTCGGAGTGGAACGGTTATTGAGATTTAAAAGCACCCATAAACCTTTTTTACCAGAATGTAAAGAGAAAGTGTACCAACTAGTGCAGTGGAACCTCTTTAAGGGACAAAGGGACGATATTGAATACTATTGTGACATTGTCCTTGCCCTTTACGTGGCGACTCTTTGCATACTCGTAGTGTGCGCAAACTACATAAAGAATCACACTGCACAAAGTACGTGTGACAATAAAGTATCAATTAATAATAATCAATGAATGATATACATTAGGACTGAGATGAAGAAAAACTTTTTCACCCAGAGAGTTGTGAATCTGTGGAATTCTTTGCCACAGAAGGCAGTGGAGGACAATTCACTGGGTATTTTCAACAGAGAGTGAGATACAGTTCTTAGAGCTAACGGATTCAAGGGATATGGGGGAAAAGCAGGAACGGGGTACTGATTTTGGATGATCAGCCATGATCATTTGTATGGCGGTGCTGGCTCGAAGGGCCGAATGGCCTACTCCTGCACCTATTGTCTGTTTCTATGTTTCTATGACGAGGCACAGGGGAATGCTGGAATGATGAGTGTACAGTATATCGCTATTTACTCAGGGAGGATTTGAGATGGCAGCAGTAATGAATGGGAAGATCGATGGGCAGAATTGAGGTTTGTACATTCCGCTCTGTGACTCAGTTCGTTCATCCGTTCATTCAAGATTAACGAGGCCGTTGCAATCTCCCGGAAATGTCACATGGTCAATTACTCCATCGTTGCATGTGCCAGGTTCAGCTGATGATTGCCCAGCACAGTAAACAATGGTGCTTCAGTAAACAAGAATGCGCTGGAACAACCCAGAGAATCAGGCAGCATCTGTGGAGGGAAATGGACTGTCGACATATTGGATTGGGACCTTTCTTCAGGATGAAGGAGTAGATAGACTCTTGGACTATCTTTAATCAGACTTTACTGGACTTTATCTTGCTCTAAGCGGTATTCCTTTTATTATGAATGTGTCCATAGTGGACGGCTCGATTGTAATTGTGTATAGAGTTAGCACGCAGCAAAAGCTTTTCACTGTACCTCAGTACACGTGACAATAAACTAAACTAAACTAAACTCCTATCACTTATGTCCTTATGTATCTTTTCCTCTTCTTCTTCTTGCGTGTGGCGTGCACAGCCTAAAGTTGTAAGACAACTTGTTCTGTTTGATCTTCTGTTTGTGCACGCCAGGTTGATTGCATTCGTTGAAACAGGATGGACCACGTGAAGGTTGCAATCTCCCACCCGAGGAGACAGTTAGCTTAAGATAGACACAAACTCAGCCGGTCAGGCAGCATCTCTGGAGAAAAGGAATATGTGATGCTTCGGCTCGAGACCCTTCACCAGACTGAGAGTTAGGTTTAGTGTGAGCTGATTTCCGGAGGATGAGGAGGTTTGGTCGACAGAGCTAAGGTCATACGTGATAGGAGCAGAATTAGGCCATTCGGCCCATCAAATCTACTTCACCATTCAATCGGGGCTGATCTATCTCTCCCTCTCAACCCCATTCTCCCCCTAAGCCCTGACATCGCCCCCTTAATGAGCCCCTTCACATGCACAGCGCCAATCAGCGACATGGAACCATCAGTTCAGTCTTTTGACAGGTGGCTGGTGTAAAGTATGCAGCCTGAGGCAGATCTAACATCAGAAGGTGGATGAAACCATATGTTTTTAATTGTCAGGTTTAATAATGTGAAATAGCAGAGGCAAAAAAAATCATAGAACAAAATCTAGATTGCAACAGGAAACCAGTAAAAAAAAAATCCAAATGACAAGTTAAATATTGTTTATTTATTATGCTGTTGGCAAAGACTGAAACATGTCTGACCTTGGTTTCACAAAGTGCTGGGGCGTGGCAGGCAATTAGAGCAGCCTTTAAGTAAGACCAGAGATCTCCCACGTTTATTGGAGCCCTGCGTTCAGCAAGGAACTCAAGGAGTGGTATCAAAATATTCAAAACATTTCCTCACAATGTAACTAGGCTGAAGATTCCTGCCTTTGTGCTGAGCTGCAGTGCTGAGGTCATCGTGTTTTTGCAATAGGATCCCTCAGACAAAGGCACATTGGATGTTGCCATGCACAGGGGGGTGAAAGATATTTAACATTTAATACCTAGACATTCAATTAATCATCGCTAATTTAACCCATTGTGTCAACGGTCTCACCAGTTACCCCGATCAAATGACTTATTGCACACTCCAGAATAGTTTAGTTAAGATATAAATCATGGCCGTAGGCCATTCGGTCCACCGTTTCTTGACTAGTACGTGTGTCAGAGGTTATGGGGAGAAGGCAGGCGAATGTGGTTAGGAGGGAGAGATAGATCAGCCATGATTGAATGGCAGAGTAGACTTGATGGGCCCATTGGCCTAATTCTACTCCGATTCCTTATGACCTGATGACCATGTCCATGCCAACTATTGCACACCAGCACACTAGCTTTATGCTATCCCACTTTCACGTCTAGCGATTTGCAGCATTGCCAATAAACACTACAAACCCACACATCTTTGGGATGTGGAAGGAAGTTGGAGCAGACGGAGTAAGCCCACGCAAACGTGCAAACTCCACACCGACAGCAGCCGTAGTCAGGATTAAGGAGAGGAGGGAAAGATTTAATGGGAACCTGAGGGGTAACCTTTTAACACAAAGGTGGGTGTGTGGAACGAGCTGTCGGAGGAGGTACTGGAGGCAGGTAAAATCGCAACGATTAAGAAACATTTAGACCTGTACATGGATAGGACAGGTTTGGAGGGATATGGGCCAAACGCAGGCAGGTGAGACTAGTGTAAATGGGGCACGTTGGTCGGTTTGGGCAAGTTGGGTCAAAAGGTCTGTTTCCACGCACTGTGACTCTATGACTCTATAACCTAAATAAAATTTCTGGGTAATGAAGCCACTCACAGTATCTTTATTAATTTAATCATTTGCTTTAAGTGTTGTGAAAACAAGTGTGCAGCTCCGACTACATTGTATAAACACTTGATACCTGGTTTTATTTTATGACAGCGAATGCTATTGGCATCTGTAACCATAAGCAGCGATGATTAAAATCTGTTATTGAAGTCTTAGACGATTCGAGATTGGAGGATCTGTACATAGTGACGTCCGCAAAATTCAGCTTTGCAAAAACACAATGTCTTTTGTGTCTTCGTGAAAACTGAACAGCACGCACAGCGTCATAGAGTCATAGAGTCACCCAGCATGGACACAGACCCTTCAGCCCAATTTCCCCATGCCAACCAGGATGCCCCATCTACGCAAGTCCCACCTGCCATTGTTTGGCCCATATCCCTCTAAACCTTTCCTATCCATGTACCTGTCAAATGCCTATTAAAGGTACACAAAATTGCTGGGGAAACTCAGCGGGTGCAGCAGCATCTATGGAGCGAAGGAAATAGGCGATGTTTCGGGCCGAAACCCTTCTTCAGCACTGGCTTCCTCCAACAAATGCCTATTAAATGTTGTGATTGTGCCCTCCAGGTTCAGGAACAGCTTCTTCCCCACAGCCATCAGACTATTAAACACAACTTCAAACAAACTCTGAACTCTAACAGCCTATTGCATTTTATCTGTTTATTGATGTGTGTGTATATATAATATTCTATGGTATATGGACACACTGATCTGTTCTGTATTTATGACTACAATATTCTGTTGTGCTGCAGCAATGCAAGAATTTCATTGTCCTATCTGGGACACATGACAATAAACTCTCTTGACTCTTGCCTCAACTACCTCCTCTGGCAGCCCATTCCATGTACCCACCATATGCATTCCATATACACATATGAAAATGTTGCCCTATGGGTTCCTATTAAATGCTTCCTCTCACAATTATGGTTCTTGATTCCCCAGAGTAGCCGCGAGTCAGAACACTGAGTGACAGGCAAATATCACCCGCCCAGACACACAAGAAAGATTTATGGTGGTGCTTGATGGAGATGGACAGGAGACGGGCAGGAAGGAGGCACAGAGGTAGAGTTGCTGCCTCACACAGACCCGCATTCGATCCTGAGCTCAGATGGTGGCTATGTGGAGTCTGCACTTTCCCCCTGTGATCACGTGGGTTTCCTCCAGGTGCACTGGTTTCCTCCAACATGCCAAAGACGTGCGGGTTTGTCGGCCTCTGTAAAATTCCCCCCCAGTGTGTACGGAGAGGATGAGAAAGGGGAATAGCACATCACCGTGGGCGGCACGGTGGCGCAGCGGTAGAGCTGCTGCCTCACAGCGCCAGAGACCTGGGTTCTATCCCGACTACGGCTGCTGTCTGTATGGAGTTTGAACGTTCTCCCCGTGACCGCATGGGTTTCCTCCGAGATCTTCGGTTTCCTCCCGCACTCTGAAGACGTACAGGTTTGTAGGTTAATTGGTTTGCTATGTGTAAAAATTGCCCCTAATGTGTGTGCAGGGTAGTGTTAATGTGCAGGGATTGCTGGTGGGCGCGGACTCGATGGGCCGAAGGGCCTGTTTCCGCGCTGTATCTCTAAACCAAACTAAAACTAATGTGAACAGGTGATCGATGGTCGGCGAGGGCTCAGTGGGCTGAAGGGCCTGTTTTCATGTTGTATCTCAAAATTAATCTAAACTTGGAGATATTAATCTAGCAATTTAACCATTGTGTTACTGAACTAATCTAATTACAAAATCTGTATGCAGTTTTTCCAGCTAGCATGGCTTGACAGTATTCGGTGATACAAGTATGCAGATATGCATCAGTTGGTGGCTTCATTCAATGCTAGAACAGATTAATTATCAATAATCATTGCTTCCTTTGACATTATGCATGTAAATACACACATTTGTTTCCTAGTTTTTAATGTATTGGAAGGAACTGCAGATGCTGGTTTACATCGAAGGTAGACACAAAATGCTGGATTAACTCAGTGGGACAGGCAGCATCTCAGGATGGAAGGAATGGGTGATGTTTCGGGTCGAGACTCTGGTTCTCCTCCTCTCTGCGACAAGAATTGTGCATTTCTTCCTACGCAGGAGAGATACACCATTCATTTGTTTGGCTTTCAGGTGGAGAGTGACAGTCAAAAAACATATTTTGTAAGACTCCTTCATACACATTAATATCAAGGTTTGTGGTTGTCATAGAGATGCGGTTTAAGCAATTAGACTGCAGATTGTGTCCCTTTTGTGGTAAAATTAATGCACAGAAGAATGGATATCTGGCACTAAAGGTGAGCAGTCTCTGGTCGGCAATACGCAAAATAAGAAAGCTGTTACTCCTGAAGATTAATTTGGACTTACAGGAACAGCCTCGGAGAAGTTTACAATGAGGAGAAGGTTGTGGCTAGAAATGGAGGAGGTCTGAATTATGTTGAAAGTCACAAAGTGTGTTGTTGTAACACAGCGTGTTTTAGTTTAGTTTAGAAATATAGCGCGGAAACAGGCCCTTCTGCCCACCCAGTCCGTGCCGACCAGCGATCCCCGCACACTAACATTATCCAATGCACTAATAATAATAATAATGGATGGGATTTATATAGCGCCTTTCTAATACTCAAGGCGCTTTACATCGCATTATTCATTCACTCCTCAGTCACACTCGGTGGTGGTAAGCTACTTCTGTAGCCACAGCTGCCCTGAGGCAGACTGACGGAAGCGTGGCTGCCAATCTGCGCCTACGGCCCCTCCGACCACCACCAATCACTCACACACATTCACACACATTCACACACAGGCAAAGGTGGGTGAAGTGTCTTGCCCAAGGACACAACGACAGTATGCACTCCAAGCGGGATTCGAACCGGCTACCTTCCGGTTGCCAGCCGAACACTTAGCCCATTGTGCCATCTGTCATCCCACTAGGGGCCATTTACACTTATACCAAACCACTTAACCTGCAAACCTGTACGTCTTCGGAGTGTGGGAGTAAACCGGAGCACCTGGGGAAAACCCAACGCGGTCACGGGGAGAACGTACAGACAGCACCCATGGTCAGGATCGAACCCGGGTCTCTGGCGATGTAAGGCAGTAACTCTACTGTCAGAAAATGTATCAGTGTTAGTGTACGGGTTGACAGGCTCTTCAGCCCACCGAGTCCGCACCGACCAGTGATCCCCGCACACTAACACTGCCTTACACACACTAGGGACAATTTTACGTTTATACCAAGCCAATTAACTTACAAACATATAAGTCTTTGGAGTATGGGAGGAAACCGTGGATCTCGGAGAAAACCAACACAGGTCACGGGGAGAACGTACAAACTCCGTACAGACAGCACTCGTGGTCAGGATGGAACCTGGGTCTCTGGCGCTGTAAGGCAGCAACTCCACCACTACACCACTGTGCCCCTCTATGTAAAACTAATACTGGTGGTTAAATGGTGACACAATTCTCTGGATTCTTAAGAAGAATGAGTTGCCTTTCTAACAGAATGTGACAATAATAAAATATGAATCAAACAGAATTTTAGTGCGACAGAAATGTGGCTATTTTATAAAGCAGAAAAGGCATAATGACGGCTAAAATCATTTAAAAAAGATGCCTGTTGTCCTTCAGATTGATTTTATCAACAGAAAATGTAATGGCAATTTTTTTTTAATTTAATGGTGCAAAAACCCACAATGTGGGTGGGGACTGGCACGGTGAGGGGGAACCTGTTCTAACGCAAGTTAGAAAGCGCAAGATAATAACAGGAAACGGCAGCACAAGTGAGATACGAGCAGCTAAAAGTGTCAACTGAACTTCTACTTCTTCCTGTTCTATTTAAAAGTGAACTCAAACAGAAACCAAGCAAAACATGCAGATTAAGTGGGCAAAGGGGGAAATTCCAACCATTGATTCGCATCTCTTTCCCACTACTGATTAGCAATAATTAACGACCATTGCTCATTTTAGACAAGTTCAGAATGAAAATAAAGAGCTAAGTGTGGTAATAAGGCAGGTGGATGCACAGAGTCTCTTGCCCGGAGAGAGAACAAGAACAAGAGGTTTAAAGTGAAGGGGAAATGATTTAATAGGAATCTGAGGGGTAACTTTTTCCACTCAAAGGCCGGTGGGTGTATGGAACGAGCTGTCAGAGGATGGGGCTATCCCAACGTTTAAGAAACAGTTAGAAGGTACATGGATAGGACAGGTTTGGGGGGATATGGACCAAACCCAAGCAGGTGGGACCTGTGTAGCAGGGACATTGTTGGCCGGTGTGGGCAAGTTGGGCCGAAGGGCCTGTTTCCACACTGTATCACTCTATGACTCTATGACTCAATACCAATCACACCTCACAACAAGGGGCAGCCCAGTCTTGGTGACTCAACTTTGTTTCTGATAGTCTCCTGACAAAACGACTTATTTTGGCAGCACAGCAAAGTAAACCCAAAGTAGGTTACTTTATAGCACATGTATTCCAATTGCAGAAAAATGGTGTTTAATTACCACCTCCTCCATCAGCCAGCTCACTTCAAGCAAGGATTACCCTTATGCCCAGAACAGATAAGAACAGAACAGAATGGTGCGGCACGGTGGTGCAGCGGTGGAGTTGCTGCTTTTCAGCGCCAGAGACCAGGGTTCGATCCTGACTCCGGGTGCTGTCTGTAGGGAGCTTGTACGTTTTCCCCGTGACCTGTGTGGGGTTTTCTCTGGGATCTTCGGTTTCCTCACACACTCCAAAGACGCACAGGTTTGTAGGTTAATGGGCTTGGTATAATTGCAAATTGTCGCTAGTGTGTGTAGGATAGTGTATGTGTGCGGGGATCGCTGGTCGGCACGGACTCAGTGGGCCGAAGGGCCTGTTTCCGTGCGGGATCTCTAAAACTAAAATCTCAACTAAAACAAACAAACAAAAATTGTAATTAAAAATTGATTCATTGTAAATTGTCCGTCGTGCCTAGTAGGATAGTGTTAGTGTACAGGGATCGCTGGCCGGCACGGACTCGGTGGGCCGAAGGGCTTTTGCCGCGCTGTATCTCTAAACTAAACTAAAAACAAACATTTAATCGCCCTATACTCCGCCACGAAAGTGTAAAAGTCTTTGGTTTCAACGGAAGATCTCCTTAACTATTGCACCGGCTGGGTAGGTTGAACAAAAATGTTGCAACAATGCTCTTTGGGTTTCCTGATGTTATATAAAGAACAATCCAGCCACACCCAAGGCATTTCACAGAAATGTGAAGAGTTTTGCCTTCCAGTAAACTGAAAAGGCCGTTAAACAGTTGGTTTCCAACAGGCCCATGAACATCTTGTTCCAGACACAGAGGGTGAGTGAGGTAACTACATGACCAATGCATGACCTGACCGGCGGGGGTTTTTCCCGGGTGCTCCGGTTTCCTCCCACAGTCCAAAGACGGGCAGGTTTGTAGGCTAATTGTCTTTGGTGTCATTGTAAATTGTCCTTAGTGTGTATAGGAGTCAAGTCAAGAGTGTTTTGTTGCCACATGTCCCAGATACAACAATGAAATTCGTACTTGCATTAGTAATAGCATTAATGTTTATTTTATTTATTTATTTTATTTAACCTTTATTTAACCAGGATAAGTCTCATTGAGGTTAAAAATCTCTTTTACAAGAGAGTCCTGGCCAAGACAGGCAGCAGCACAGTTCCACAGTTACAGACAACAATTTAAAAAAACAACAGAGAACATATAAATAGAGTCACAGTCAGATTCAAATTCAGCAGGGGTGTTAAAATTAACAGCAGACTCAGCAGAGCCTGGGCCTGGGTTAGGTTGAACATTCCCTGAAATCATATTTGTAAAACAAACAGACACAGTTAAAGACAGGAGGAGACGTGTGCTGCCATCTTGTGCAGGGATTGCTGGTCGGTGCGGACTTGGTGGGCCGAAGGGCCTGTTTCCATGCTGTATCTCTAATAGCATTGAATAGCATTAAGGGCCTGTCCCACTTTCACGACCCAATTCACGACCTTTATTACTCGTGGAAATTTTTCATCAGGCTAGAAAAATGCCCCCACCTACTTGATGCCACGAGTACCTACGACTAGCATCACGGCCCGCTATGACCTACCTACGACCTACCTACAACCTCCTACGACCATGCTGCGAGTATGAGTCAAGGGCAAACTCGGCAGAGGTTGTGAATTAGGTCGTGAAAGTGGGAAAGGCCCTTTAGTGTGTGTAAATCTCGTTGGCGTAGACTTGGTGGGCCGAAGGGCCTGTTTCCATGCTGTACCCCTAAAATAAACTGAACAAAATTGGAAAGTGCTGGTCTTTCTCGATGATCACAAGGCTGATAAACGGTTTACTCCAAACCAAGGGACACATTGGGTGAAGAAGGAAGGTCGTGCTGGATGCAGCGCGTCCTTCCGAAAATGACCGAAAGTGCTCGCAACAGTATCGGCTGTTAAATTGACTTTCCTTCAGGAGTCTTGGGGCTGCACAACGGCGCGGCGGTGGAGTTGCTGCCTTACAGCACCAGAGACCACGGTTCGATCCTGACCTTGGGTGCTGTCTGTACGGAGTTTGTTCGTTCTCCCTGGGACTGTGTGGGTTGTCTCCGGGTGCTCCAGTTTCCTCCCACACTCCAAAGACATACAGGTGTGTAGGTTAATTGGCTTCTGTAAATTGTCTCTAATTAGATCTAGTGTGTCGGATAGAACGAGTGTATGGGTGATTGTTGGATGGTGCGGACTCAATGGGCCGAAGGGCCTGTTTCCACGCATTATCTCTAAACTAAACTAAAATTATCCAGTCTAATCTTGAGCACTTGGATCAGATGCATTGTTACCAATGTCAACCCAGCTGCATTGACAATGTTGGAGGTAGCTGCAATGTGTCTGAACCTTGTGATTCTGATAACATACAACAAAGTCTGCACACCAGAACTGTCCAAGCTATTAGTCCACACAACACAATCTTGCACAGTAACACATATACACCATGATCATGATGCTGTTATACAGTGGTATCTGTTCACCGTGGGTCTCAGAGTAGCATCTGCACAGCATGGTCTTACAATAAAAAGAGTCGGGGGAATTATTAGTATGGGTGCCAGGGGTTATGGGGAGAAGGCAGGAGAATGGGGTTAGGAGGGAGAGATACTGTAGATCAGCCACGATTGAATGGTGGAGAAGATTTGATGGGCCGAATGACATAATTTTGCTCATATCACTAAGGCTCTTATGAGCTTATGAATGGACAGGCAACATCACGGGTGGGGACCTACTGGAGTCCTGAAGGGTCCAGATCTTTCACCCAGCTTTGTGTCATCTGCAAATTTGCTCATGCTACTTTAAATCCCTTCATCTAAATCATTAATGTACATTGTAAATAACTACGGTCCCTGCACCTGGCCTCACGGTACACCACTAGTCACGATGATTTGAGATACAACTGTGCAACTCGGTAAATCTAATTTGCCTTCTCAACACCAATCTCACAGAGACTGAGCAATTCTCTCCTTGTTTTCCCAGTGGATTAATACAAGATCTGCTGAGGTTTCTACCTCCTGGTTTTGGTTTCGCCTCCCCCCCCCCCCCCCACCCAATTTTGTCTGCTTGTCCTAAATGGCCCGCTGCCAAAAGGCTGGCCATTGATCTCGGAATACCCCCCTCTTTCGTTCCCTTTTCACCCGTACAGAAATACCACCCATTCGTCATTAAATGAGATCAAAGTGGGCCCTAAATACAGTGGGGGGTTTTTAAACAGTTTACCATGACGTTACTTTAGTTTAGTTTAAAGATACAGCGGGGAAACAGGCCCCATTCAGCCCACCGTGTCCGCAACGGCCAGCGATGACTGCACGCTAACACTATCCTACACACACTAGGGACAATTTACAATGACACCAAGCCAATTAACCTATAAACCTGCAAGTCTTTGGAGCGTGGGAGGAAACCGGAGCACCCGTAGAAAACCCACGCAGGTCACGGGGAGAACGCCCAAACTCCATGAGACATTATATGGGTTTAGAATCAGAACCTGTAACTTCAGGGTAATTTGGTGGGAAATTGATGTAACTGCAAGATAAGTTCCTCACTGTTACTAATCTTTCACTGCAGTGGTAGCACCTCCATGAACGGTCCTATAAAACTGCTAGTAGTGGTTGTTGCTGAGATCCCCCATTCCAATGAAGGAATACCTCAAGTGTCTTATATCAGTCAGTGACCACATTCTTATGAACCCACACTAAACACAACACAGGGTGGCGCAGCAGTAGAGCTGCTGCCTTACAGCACCAGAGACCCTGGTTCGATCCTGACTATGGGTGCTGTCTGTATGGAGTTTGTACGTTCTTCCCCTTGACCCTGCGGGTTTTCTCTGGGAGCTCCGGTATCCTTCCCACGCTCCAAAGACGTAGGTTAATTTGTAGGTTAATTGGCTTGGTAAAATTGTAAATTGTGCCTAGTGTGCATAAGGATTGTGTTAGTGTGCAGGGATCGCTGGTCGGCGCGGAGTCATAGACTCAGTGGGCCGAAGGGCCTGTTTTTTTCCGCACTGTATCTATAAACTAAACTAAAACTAAACACCAGCAGTTCCACGTCACTACAGAAAATCAAAGCAAAGCGGGAAGAAACAGAAAAAAAACTTGTTTCGGAGCCAAATTGAGGTGGCAAAGTCCAGTCAAGTATGAATGAAGAGATTGAGTAACCTTGCGAAAACACACTCGGTTTCATTATTAGTAACAATACAGAAATTAAACCACGTTACGCATCCATTGAGTGAAACTTTACCCGCAGAGACGTTTCGGTTCTACCCAAAGCTGGGAAACAACAGAAATTTCGTTGCGGTAGTCATTTTTGTTTGGCTTAAGAAAATGCAGTAACAGTTAAACTACAGGGAGGGCCTCTGTTTTGACACGATTATAATGGCAGAGGATACGTTTCAACTGCCTTTGCTAATCTGTAGAAACAAGACTGAAATAAATCTTGTGAAATTAATCATTGAAAACCCACATGCTTCACAAGGTGAATCATTCAAAAGCTTAAAAAAAAAATTACATTATGACTTGTCTGAAGCATAAAGGAGGGTTTGAATGTCATGTGCTCTCTTTTAGATGTGGAATAAAAATCATTCATGTGTGCTTACAAGATGATCTTGGAAGAAACGTGTATCACTTGAATAGGGTATCAAGCTGTAGCACTATAACAAAGGCAAAGTGTGCAATGCACCAGAGTTCAGCATGGCCAACATGTCTTCATGCTTCCATTCTGTTTACACGCCTATTCAATGAGTCAAATAACCCTATTATTTTGTAAGATCTCAGAATTAAGGACAGTCGGCGTGAGTCAAAGCATTGTATGTAAACAAGCACGTCATCGGCTAAGATGGACTCAAAATGCCAGAGTAACTCAGCGGGACAGGCCGCATCCCTGGAGAGAAGATTTTTTTTATTTTTTTTTCCAAAATAGACTTTATTCAGGTAATAAATGTATAGAATACGTGAACCGTGCGAAAAATTCATCCGACATTTTCGGAGGCTATACAAATTTTTCAATACAGTCTATATACATTTCTCAAATTTCACAAATCTGTCCCCCACCCGTGCCACTCACGTGGCCCCCTGGCATGGGATACCTTCCCTTATTTTGAGGGGCGTCTCCACCATACCGTGTCCCCCATGTCCAGCAGCGGAAGGACCCTGGAGAGAAGGAATGGGTGACGTCTCGGGTCGAATCCCTTCTGCAGACTAGTCAGGGCAAAGGGAAACGAGAGATTTAGACGATGGTGTAAAGAGATATTGAACGAATAAATGAAAGATATGCAAAAAAGTAATTATGGTAAAGGAAACAGGTCATTGTTAGTTGTACCTAGGTGAGAACAAAAAAGCTGGTGTGACCTGGGTGGGGGAGGGATGGAGAGAGAGAGAGGGAATGCAGGGGTTACTTGAAGTTAGAGAAATCAATATCCCTACCACTGGATTGTAAGCTGCCCAAGCGGAATATGAGACGCTGTTCCTCCAATTTGCGTTTAGCCTCACCCTGACAATGGAGGAGGTCTCGGAGAGAAATGTCAGTGTGGGAATGAGAAGGGGAATTAAAGTGTTTAGCAACTGGGAGCTCAGGTAGGCCCAGGCGGACTGAGCGAAGGTGTTCAGTGAAATGTTCGCTTACGTTGCATTGCAGGATGAGTTACTGGGTCCTGACTTGTAGAGTGTGACGTGTGCTGTTCCTCCTACCCCTCTTCCAAAAATATTAAAACCTTCTGAAGACTGGTCTCCTTGAGGAAAGTGCTGTCCTAGCTCAGAGTCCAGAGCCTCATGCTGGAGTTTAGTTTCTTTTAGAGATAGAGAGCGTAAACAGGCCCTTCGGCCAACCGGGTCCGTGCCAACCAGCGATCCCCACACATTAACACTATCCTACACCCTACTAGGGACAATTTTTACATTTACCAAGCAGGTCATGGGTAGAACAGACAGCGCCCATTTATAAACCCTATTTAGGAAAACCGAGTGGAAGATATGCAAAAAGCAGAGATAATCAAGGAAATGTTGAGCCCACAATGGTCCATTGTTGGCTGTGGGATAGGTGATGACGAGTTATACAGACAGTGGAACTCAACAGTACGAGAGTGAAACTAGTACGATGACTAGGGTGGGGGAGGGACGGAGAGAGAGGGGACGCAAGGGTTACTTGTAGTTAGAGAAGTCTATATTCATACCGCTGGATTGTAAACTGTCAAAGCGACATATGAGTTGTACCTGCTGAGGGATGCAGTGAAGCCAACGCCAAGGCTCTGTGGGGGAGGACCACAGTCTAGGGTTCTTCCGCTGCTTAATATTGGGGGGGTGGGGGGGGAGGTGTGGTGGAGACGCCTCTCAAACAAGGGAAGGGATATCACCACAGGGATCCCACTAGAGTGGCTGGGATCTTATGGGTGCTGGGTATAAGGATAGTTATTTTATTATTCTGAATGAATTTAATTTTTGGAAAGAAAAACAGCGGTAGAGTTGCTGCCTTAACGCACCAGTGCTGCGTGATTGTGACTCGATGACTCTAAAGACATTTTAGTCTTTGTTGATGCTTTTCATAGAGTCAAGCAGGCCAGAAACAGGTCTGTGTAGGAAGGAAATGCAGATGCTCATTTAAACCGAAGTTAGACACAAAATGCTGGAGTAGCTCAGTGGGACTGGCAGCATCTCTGGAGAGAAGGAATGGGTGATGTTTTGGGTCGAGACCCTTCCTCAGTCCGAAGACCAGGAATGTCACCCATTCCTTCTCTCCGGAGATGCTGCCTGTCCCACTGAGTTACTCCAGCATACAATGACCATCTACAGAACCAGGTCCATCAGCCCTGCTAATCTTATTGATCATCTGCACTTATCTCATGCAGGCTATCTATGCAGTATCTATTGTGGCGAATACACTTCAAACTGCAGATGTCAAATAATGTGCAAAGAAAGTCTAGGTAGCTTGTTCAATACAAGCCTGGAGATTGCGATCACAGCTGAAAACAATGTAATAGATCCGGTTGGAAATGTTGACTAAATTTGGAGGAAAATAAACTTTATGTGTTAGATTCCAAGTCACTGGATGGATTTAAGAGAGAGTTAGATAGAGCTCTAGGGGCTAGTGGAGTCAAGGGACATGGGGAGAAGGCAGGCACGGGTTATTGATAGGGGACGATCAGCCATGATCACAATGAATGGCGGTGCAGGCTCGAAGGGCCGAATGGCCTCCTCCTGCACCTATTTTCTATGTTTCTATGTTTCTATTATGCATCAAATAATGATTGGAGAATTAGGGGTTGGCACGGTGGAGCAGCACTAAAATTGCTGCCTAACCTGTGCCCGAGACCCGGGTTTGATCCCGACTAAGGGCGCCGTCTGCGCGGAGTTGGTCCGTTCTCCCCGTGATCGCATGGGTTTTCTCCGGGTGCTCCGGTTTCCTCCCACACTCCAAAGACGTGCAGGTTTGTAGGTTAATTGGCTTTGGTAAAAATTGTAAACTGTCCGGAGAGTGCTAGTGTACGGGGTGATCGCGATTGTCGCGCACTCGGTAGGCCGAAGGGCCTGTTTCCGCGTTGTATCTCTGAACCTAAACCAAACTAAAACTCCATCCATCTCCACCACTAAAAAATTTAATATTATCAAGAACCTAAGAAGGAGTTGGATGGACGCAAACTGTACAGAGAGAACCCGTGGTCTGGATCGAACCCGGGGTCTCTGGCGCTGTAAAACAGCAACTCTACCGCTGAGTGAATCTTTACTATGTTTGTCCTGCAACATGCATGTCTTCTTTTACAGGGCAAGAGGGCCAACATTGAATGCAATCATTCAGGTGTGGTTTCCAAATTTAAGGCGCTGCATTGGAAGTGACTGCTCCTAAACATTTTATTGTCATCTTATTCCACTAAGGCAGAATTTGGTGATTTATAATATTCTTTAGCCAGAGGGGCCAGGAGCATACAGCAGTCGACTAGCTGGTGAAATCCACTTTGATGTTTGAAATTCCCATGACCTGAATGGCTTTCTGGAGGTCAATAGGATTTAATTGAAGTGTACTGATTACAAGTTTTGGATGAATATTATATTCCAAGTCAAGTCAACTTTATTTGTCACATACACATACAAGATGTGCAGTGAAATGAAAGTGGCAATGCCCGCAGGGTTGTGCAAAACAACAGAACAACAGAACAGATCCAGTATTTACATTTTAGGGAAAAAAAACACAACACAACAGTAAATTAGTCTCTGGTGAGATCAGAGTTTACAATCCTGATGGCCTGTGGGAAGAAACTCCATCTCATCCTCTCTGTTTTCGCAGCGTGACAGCGGAGGCGTTTGCCTGACCGTAGCAGCTGGAACAGTCTGTTGCTGGGGTGGTAGGGGTCCTTCATTATCTTGCCGGCTCTGGATCTGCACCTCCTGGTGTATAGGTCCTGCAGGGGGGCTGAGTGTAGTTCCCATAGTGCGTTCGGCCGAACACACTACTCTCTGCAGACCCTTCCTGTCCTGGACAGAGCAGTTCCCAAACCAGATCGAGATGTTGCCGAACAAGATGCTATCTACAGCCCCAGAGTAGAAGCACTGAAGGATCCTCAGAGAGACTCTGAATTTCCTCAGCTTGCCTTCCTCACCAGTGCAGCAGTGTATGTTGTCCATGTCAGATCCTCTGTGATGTGGACTCCCAGGTATTTAAAGCAGCTCACCCTATCCACAGTAGTCCTATTTATCTCCAGTGGCGTGTACGTCCTCGGTTGTTGAGCCCTTCTAAAGTCCACAATCAGCTCCTTCGTTTTAGTGACATTCAAGAGGAGGCTGTTGTCCTGACACCAGAGTGCCAGATCAGCCACCTCCTCCAGGTAGGCCTTCTCATCGTTATCGGAGATCAGGCCCACCACCACAGTGTCAACAGCAAACTTGATGATGGAGTTGGAGCTGAACCTGGCCACACAGTCATGTGTGTACAGGGAGTACAGTAGGGGGCTGAGGACGCAACCCTGGGGGGATCCTGTGTTCAGGGTGAGGGGGTTGGAGGCATATCTCCCCATCTTGACCACCTGCGGCCTGGCGGTGAGAAAGTCCAGGATCCAGGCACACAGGGGAGTGCTCAGCCCCAGTTCCAGCAGCTTCTCAGCAAGTCTGGTGGGGACTGTGGTGTTGAAAGCTGAACTGAAGTCTATGAACAGCATCCTCACATAGCCCCCCTTCTGGTTGTCATGGTGAGAGAGAGCGGTGTGCAGAACCTGGGAGACCGCATCGTCCGTGGATCTGTTCGGACGGTGCGCGAACTGTAGCGGGTCCATGGTGCGAGGGAGGAAGGCGCAATTAAACGGATGTTACGTAAGTTGCTCTGATTTTCTCACATTTAGATGTGTCGGAAGCAACTGCTGATGCTGGTCTACACCGAAGATAGACACAAAATGCTGGAGTAAATCAGCGGGACATGCAGCACCTCCGGAGAGAAGGGATGGGTGACGTTTCGGGTCGAGACACTTCTTCAGTATGAACACCCGAAACGTCACCCATTCCTGCTCTCCAGAGGTGCTGCCTGTCCCACTGAGTTACTCCAGCATTTTGTGTCTATTTTCACATTTTAATCTCTCGAACCCATTTACCTGCAATCTAGCTGCGTAAATAGTGTTCAGTTGAAAGCTCGGTGCTCCCGAGATTATTTAGGCCGCCGGTGGGTTTGATGAGGCTGCTTTATAATCAGGAGCATTTAACGATGTGAACTCGAGCAATGTATTAAAACAGCGCAAATTGAAGCAATGTTCCATCAGCTGTTTTATTCATTCAAGGTGCCCTAGGAATGCTGTGCTGGACAGCTGCCAGCTAGGATTGAGGCTGACAATGACAAGCAGAGGCCAAGTACATGTGTTGGGTGGGGGGTGGGTTTGAACTGCATCCCTATTATTCACATGGAATGCGGCACCTGCACACATTCTTCCTGCTTTAGCAAGGCAGAGCGCACCTGCAGCTCTCCTGATGCCACAGCCGCATTCTAAGCCTTGGAGTTAAGGAGAGATACAGCACAGAAGCAGGCCCTTCGGCCCACCAAGTCCATGCTGGCCATCAGACACCCATTCACACCAGTCTTACATTTATCCTTTCTTTTTGGTTGCCCCCCCCCCACTTGTTTATCAACGTCCCTGAAATTCTACCACTCGCCTACGCAAGAACACACAGTGGTGGAGCTGCTGCCTCCCAACGCCAGAGACCCGGGTTTCATCCTAACCTCGGGTGCTGTCTGTGTGGAGTTTGCAAGTTCTCCCTATGACTGGGTAGGTTTCATCCGGGTGCTCTGGTTTCCTCCCACGTGCCAAGACGTGTGGGTTTGTAGGTTAATTATCTTCTGTTAATTGCCCGTAGAGTGTAGGATGCGAAAATGGAAGTATCAGATTAGCCATGGTCTTAGTCAAGTGGCTTAAACCACATTGCCTACCCCGGTTATTATTTTAATGTTCTTTTTTAGTTTAGTTTAGTTTTAGAGATACAGTGTGGAAACAGGCCCTTCGGCCCATCGAGTCTGCACTGACCAGCGATCCCCGTACACTAACACTATCCCACACACTATGTACAATTTACACATTTACCAAGTCAATTAACCTTCAAACCTGTACAACGTTAGAGCGTGAGAGGAAACCGAAGATCACGGCGAAAATCCACGCGGTCACGGGGAGAACGTGCAAACTCCGTACAGACAGCACCTGCAGTCGGGATCGAACCCGGGTCTCTGGTGCTGTGAGGCAGCAACTCTACCACGGCGTCTTTGGTGTGTGCAAGGAAACAGGAGCCACCGGAGAAAACCCACGCAGTAACGGGGAGAATAATAATAATAATAATACATTTTATTTGTGGGCGCCTTTCAAAAGTCTCAAGGACACCTTACAAAGATTAACAAGAATAATAAAACATATAATCGGAATAAAATAAATAATAAAGACATCACCAATACACAAATTAAAAACAGAATTCGATCCAAAGACAAAAAATCAAAAACACAATGTGAAGAGAGAGCAGCGGCAGCCAAACCGCGCCAGCGTACACTCTCCCTTCCGACAGCCATCTTGGACACAGACTAACATGTTTACTTACACACAAAAAAAATCATCCCCCCACAATGGTTACCACTGTGGGGGAAGGCACAATGTCCAGTCCCCATCCCCAGTTCACCCAAAGTCAGGCCTATTGAGGCCTCCGCTATTGCCTCTACGGAGGCCCGATGTTCCTGGCCGTTCTGGCCGGGTGCTGTTGCCCCGGCGTCGGGAGAGTCCACTCAGCGGCTGGGCCACCTGGAACGGCCGCTTCCTAACTGGGGACCGCGGCTTCCGAAGCCGACAAGGCCGCGCCGGTTTGGAGCTCCCAGGCTCCCGATGTTAAAGTCGGCGCCGCCCGCTCCGCTCCACAGACCCGCAGCCCGGAGGTGTTGATCTCGGCGGTCACGGCTCACCGGAGCTCCAGCGCGTCAATCCAGCGCGGCGACCCAGGCAAGGCATCGCCCGCTCCGCGATAGCGCTCCAGCGCTGTGCCGCCACCGAAGCCGAGGTGCTGGGCGGTCCCCGCCAGGAAACGGCGCTCCACGCCCGCTGGTAGGCCACGAGGACGGGTCGACGGGGCATTCCGGAGAAAAAGCTGCCTCACCGACCAGGTAGGGACCTAGAAGTATAATTACCCCCTTCCCCCCACATTAAAAAGTCCATTCTCCAACAGACAAAGGACAGGACTTACTAAAACTTCAAAAGAAAAGTGAATTAAACGTGCAAACTCCGTATAGACAGCACCAGTAGTCGGGATCGAACACGGGTCACTGGTGCTGTGAGGCAGCAGCTCCATCACTGCACCACCATACCATGTTCTTACAAACATTTGCATAGCACCTGTCAAGCACCAAAAGTCCCACGCTGCTTCATGGAGGTGTCATCAAGCCAATGGGAGATGGTGTCTGCCATAGAGCTGTTGCGATGTAGGATAATGTACAGCGGATCAACGCTGCCTGGGAGGCCGGAGTTAATGTGCACCATGACCGGCCTTCAAAGCACTTCACACCAACAGAGAGCACTGAGGAGGGATATGGATCATGTGCAGGCAGATGAGATTATGTACATAAATTATAGACGAAGAATTAGGCCATTCGGCCCATCAAGTCTACCCCACCATTCAATCGTGGCTGATCTATCTTTCCCTCTCAACCCCATTCTCCTGCCTTCTCATTCGCACTAATCAAGAATCTATCAATCTCCACCTTAAAAATATCCATTGATCTGGCTTCCACTGCCGTCTGTGCAAATGATATTCCACAAATTCACCACCCTCCGACCAAAGAAATTCCATCTCATCTCCTCACGTCCAATCTCCAAGATTAGTTCATCTTGTCATTATGTTCAGCACAGACACTGTGGGCCGAAGGGCCTGTGTGTGTGCGCTGCACTTTTCTACGTTCTACGTTTTACGATGAGGGAGGTGATAGGATGTGGTCAGCTGGAGATTGGATTAACTGACGTCTTTATGGTGCCTGGAGAATGGGAGGCAGAATGCCAGGAGCTGAGCAAAATTAAAAACTTCGGCAAGCGAGGGGGGAAGCGAGTGAAGAAGGTCGACTATGCTTCAGAGTTGAAGTTGCCAGTTTTTACCATGGAGAGGGTTTGCATTTGGATGCCCAGATTGAGTTTAGTTTAGTGCAGAGATACAGAGGCCCTTTGGTCCACCGATTCCATGCCGACCTTTGATCAGCTGTTCACACTAGTTCTATGTTATCCCATTTACGCATCCACTCCCTACACACCGGGGGCAATTTGCAGAGGCCATTCAACCTGCAAACCCGCACATCTTTGGGATGTATCGAGGTCACTGAAGCGCCCGGAGGAAACCCACACAGATATCTGTATCTCTAAACTAAACTCAATTAAACTCAATCTGGGCATCCAAAGAAGTCTAACTCATAACGCCAACATCCTGGGTTCAATCCTGACCTCTGGTGCTGTCTATGCGGAGTTTGCAAGTACTCCCTGTGACTGCGTGAGTTTCCTCCGGGCGCTCCGGTTTCCTCCCACGTCCCAAAGACGTGCGGGTTGGTATGTTCATTGGCCCTCTGTAAATTGCCCCTAGTGGGTAGGGCATGGATAGGAAAATGGGACAACATAGAATGAGTACAAAACGGGAGATCGCTACCTGCGTGGAGTTTGCGAGTTCTGCTTGTAATGGCGTGAGTTTCCTCCGGGTGCTCCGGTTACCTTCCACATCCCAAAGAGGTGCAGATTTGTAGCTTAATTGTATCTTCATTGGTGCGTAGGGAGTGGATGCGAAAGTGGGATAACATAGATCTTATGTGAACGGGTGATCGATGGTCGGCGTGGACTCGGTGAGCCGAAGAGCCTGTTTCCACGCTGTATATTTAAAGCCTCTAAATATAAAGGCCTTCGTGCTTTTTCCTGACGGAAACATCGCACTTTGAGTAATCCCAAAATCTCACTTGACCTCCACTGATTTTAACTTTCACCATTTAAAAGTTATTCAGATCTATCAAATGTTGATCCTTGCATTTACTCGGTTGGAAACCCATCTGCTGCACTTTCTCTCTCTCTCACTTCATCTATCAATGTCTCAATGAGTTTATGGTTCAGTCTACAATGCTTGCGGTGCCACCTCTTGATGTGCGAGACAGAAACCTAGATATAATACTCTCTATTGTGCTATCAATGTCATTAATCATTAATAAATACACTGAATAGTTGGGAACACAGCACAGGCCCTTGAGGGACACCATGAGTGACTTTGTTCCAATGTGTGTGTGTATGATTTAAACCTACCCTCTACTTTGGACCACCTCCTAACTAGGTCAATAATTTGCCTTCAAATCCACGAGCTTTAGTTGTAGCTCACAGGGAGTTGTGGATAAAAGAATTGTGTGTTCCTGATATTCAGAGGACGGTAAAAAATCAAGTGGAAGCAGAAACTACTCATAGTCATGTAGTGTGAAAACAGGCCCTTCAGCCCAACTTGCCCATACTGACCAACATGCCCCATCTACACTAATCCCATCTGCCTGCATTTGGCCCACATCCAAGTTCAAGTTCAAGAGTTCAAGAGAGTTTATTGTCATGTGTCCCTGTATAGGACAATGACATTCTTGCTTTGCTTCAGCACACAGAACATAGTAGGCATTTACTACAAACAGATCAGTGTGTCCATATACCGTGATATAAATATATACACGCATGAATAAATAAACTGATGAAGTGCAAATAACAGATAATTGGTCCAGATAATTGGTCCTCCAAACATATCCCATTCATGTACTTAAGATAGACACAAAACACTGGAGTAACTCAGCGGAACAGGCAGCATCTCTGGAGAGGAGGAATGGGTGACGTTTCGACCCAAAACGTCACCCATTCCTCCTCTCCAGGAAGGGTCTCGAACCGAAACGTCACCCATTCCTTCTCTCCAGAGATGCTGCCTGTCCCGCTGAGTTACACCAGCATTTTGTGTCTGTCTTTAGTTTAAACCAGCATCTGCAGTTCTTTCCTACACAAGTTTCTTTGTGCTGTTCAAATTAATGCCAGTGTGTCACATCCCTTGAATTTTGGCGTAATGTCTTCCCGGTGAACAGTGTGCTATGATAGCAAAGAGCTCATGGTTGCCATTGCAATGTGAAAGTCTTTAGACTTTAGGCTTTAGAGACCAGTGATCACCCCGTACAGTACAACTATCCTACGCACTCGGGACATAGAAACATAGAAAATAGGTGCAGGAGTAGGCCATTCGGCCCTTCGAGCCTGCACCGCCATTCAATATGATCATGGCTGATCATCCAACTCAGTATCCCATCCCTGCCTTCTCTCCATACCCCCTGATCCCATTAGCCACAAGGGCCACATCTAACTCCCTCTTAAATCCAGCCAATGAACTGGCCTCAACTACCTTCTGTGGCAGAGAATTCCACAGATTCACCACTCTCTGTGTAAAAAATGATTTTCTCATCTCTGTCCTAAAAGACTTCCATCTTATCCTTAAACTGTGACCCCTTGTTCTGGACTTCCCCAACATCGGGAACAATCTTCCTGCATCTAGCCTGTCCAACCCCTAAAGAATTTTGTAAGTTTCTATAAGATCCCCCCTCAATCTGAGGGACGTGACAATTCTTACCGAAGCCAATTAACCGACAAAACCTGCACCTCTTTGGAGTGTGGGAGGAAACCGCAGCACCCGGAGAAAACCCATGCAGTTACAGGGAGATTGTAAAGACTCCGTACAGGCAGCATCCGAGGTTAGGATCCCTGGCGCAGTGCGGCAGCAACTCTACCGCTGCACCACTGCGCGATCCTAGAGTGGATTGCAGTGAAACTGTTTGCGTTCTTGGCATCCCGTGTCATGATGTGACTGCACAGCACTGCTGTCGAAACATCCAAACTTGCAAATGTCAGTGGTGGAACAGCTGATATTAAGTCCGCATCTGTTCCTATCCTTCAAACTCAGATTGTTATTTTTGTTTATATTTGCTCAATGAATCTCGCTGCTTTTACCTCAGTTCCAAGAATTACGCAGTAACATTAGCCAGCCATTGTGGTGTTGTGGAATTTCCCGCCTCTAAGAAAGGTTTGAGCCCTATTCTCATCCTGCAACTTTAGTTTTTTGTTTAATAATAATAATAATAATGGATGGGATTTATATAGCGCCTTTCTAATACTCAAGGCGCTTTACATCGCATTATTCATTCACTCCTCAGTTACACTCGGTGGTGGTAAGCTACTTCTGTAGCCACAGCTGCCCTGGGGCAGACTGACGGAAGCGTGGCTGCCAATCTGCGCCTACGGCCCCTCCGACCACCACCAATCACTCACACACATTCACACACAGGCAAAGGTGGGTGAAGTGTCTTGCCCAAGGACACAACGACAGTATGCACTCCAAGCGGGATTCGAACCGGCTACCTTCCGGTTGCCAGCTGAACACTTAGCCCATTGTGCCATCTGTCGTACCTGTTTAGAGAGATACAGCACGGAAACAGGCCCTTCGGCCCACCGGGCCCGCGCCGACCAGCGATCCCCGCACATTAACACTATCCTACACCCACTGGGGACAATTTTTACATTTACCAAGCCAATTAACCTGCAAACCTGTACGTCTTTGGAGTGTGGGAGGAAACTGAAGATCTCGGAGAAAACCTACGGAGATCACAGGGAGAACGTACAAACTCCGTACAGACAGCACCCGTAGTCAGGATGGAACCCAGTTCTCTGGCGCTGCATTCGCTGTAAGGCAGCAACTCTACCCCTGCGCCACCGTGACCGTGAGCTTAAAACTGTACTCCCTAGATAGGCACAAAGTGCTGAAATAACTCGTTTTTACGCAGGAACTGCAGATGCTGGAAAATCTGAAGAAGGGTCCCGACCCGAAACGTCACCCATCTGTTTCTCTAGAGATGCTGCCTAACCGGTGTCTATCTATGTGTCTATCTTTGGTATAAACCAGCATCTGCAGTTCCTTGTTTCCACTAACTATATTCCCATTATGGCCAGCAGGAAGCTGTTGGGCAACAGTGGGGCAACAGTGAGGCCTTTATGGTGGAATAAAGATCGGAATTGTTGCCCTGATGAGTGTTACAAAGAACAATAGTGATCACGTCACATTAGTAATCAGCGACCAATTGATTTAGATGCACGTCAGGTTTTTGGGCTTTATATGGATCATCCAGAATACTAAAGGCACACACTGAAGCAATCAGCTCCAGTTTGGGGTGGGTTAAGCTAACTTCTGCCACATAAAGGCCATTTTGTTTGCATCAGAAAGGATGTGACAGTATGACTGAGATGTCTTGAATAACTGGCATTCAGTAAGTGCCAAGCCCCATAACAGACTGACGGAATGAATGAAAGCGAGCTCTGCTCCCGATGATGTAAGCTTCCTGAGTGTGTGAGCTAGCCAACACAGGGGGCGGTTTCACTGCGAGAATCGTCGACCAACTGGTTGCACAACCCTGTGATAACAGGGTGCAAATATCAAATGGATGCCATCGCAAGCAAGATAACAACACTGAATGCTACAGACATCCTGGCAGCATCTTTATTTAGGCCAGCGTGGATAACTCAGTCTTGCAAAAATAGCAACATAATCAGCTGACTCTGTTTACACTGTGTATTCACCAACTGATAACCGCTTTTGATTGTATCTTCTTAATTAAAGCATCTTGTGGGCGTTAAATTCAACATAGAACGGTACAGCGCGGCAACAGGCCCTTCGGCCCACAGCTTCCGTGCCGAACATGATGGCAAGTTAATGTTTAGTTTATTGTCTCGTGTACCGAGGTACAGTGAAGAGCTTTAGTTGCGTGCTCTCCAGTGAGAGGGAAAGACAATACATGATTACAATCGAACCATTTATAGTGTATAGATACATGATAAGGGAATAACGTTTAGTGCAAGGTAAAGCCTGCAAAGTCCGATCAAGGAGAATCCGAGGGGGACCAGTGAGGTAGATAGTAGTGTGTATAGTATAGATAGTATAGATAATAGAGGTAGATGAGTGAAGAAGGGTCTCGAACCAAACGTCACCTATTCCTTTTCTCCAGAGATGCTGTCTGCCCCCCCCCCCAAGTTACTCCAGCTTTTTGTGTCTGTATTGTGGTTCAGGACTGCTCTCTGGATGTGTAATCTTCCCCGTCTGTGTGGGAGGTGTGTCCAAAATGATATAAAGTGCTGAAGAAACTCAGTGGGTCAGGCAGCATCTCTGAAGAACATGGATAGGTGACGTTTCTGATCGAGATCTTTCTTCAGACTGATCTGTTGGTATATGATAATAAATCCCTCTTGACTCTTGAGGTGAACATGTCGGGCTATCAAACCAGATCCCATCTTCTCAGATCTGATCATATTCGGAAGGAGCGCATATTCCAATGGGATAATCACAGGAAAATGATTTCTTGAAGTCGGTAGATCAGTGTTTACAAGTGCAAACAAACAAAAAAATAGCTGGCAATATTGGAAACTTGTAAACAGTAAATTCTTGAATTAGCCATTGGATGCTTCAACAGCTGCTAACATTCCATGTCCTGAGAAAACCTCTGAGCTGGCAACGAACTTGCAAACAAAAGTTCTGACTTCCAACCATATAGTTGCTATGGGGTTGCCAAGGCTGCAGGATGGCCCACGAGATCCAAGAACTGGAGATGACCACCCCAAAAGACCCACCATCAGCAAACCAGGAGGAAAATCAACCAGAGGAACATTAAGTGTAGGAAAGAACTGCAGATGCTGGTTTAAATCGAAGATGGACACAAAATTCTGGGGTAACTCAGCGGGACAGGCAGCATCTCTGGAGAGAAGGAATGGGTGATGTTTCGGTTTGAGACTCTTCTTCAGACTGACGAAGAAGGAGACTACATAAGCTTAATCCCACTCTTTCTAAAGTGTAGTGATCCTCCAGCCCCCACCTCATCATGAAGAAGGGTCTCGACCCAAAACGTCACCCATTCCTTCTTTCCTGAGATGCTGCCTGTCCCGCTGATGTTACTCCAGTATTTTGCGTCTTATCTTCGGTATAAACCAGCATCTGCAGTTCCCACACACGAGGCAATGTCCCCTGGAGCCCAGATGTGCATGTTTCCAGTGAAGGTATTGCACATCGATGGACTGTGAGAATTCCTGGTGACTTTCATTGTCCAGAACAATGTCTAAGACGTTGGTGAGACCGCATTTAGAGTATTGTGTTCAGTTCTTTAGGGAAGGTGTTGTCAAGCTGGAAAGATTTATGAAAGGATATTGCCAGGACTAGAGGGTCTGAGCTACAGGGAGAGGTTGAGTGGGCTGGGACTCTGATTCCTTGGAGCGCAGGAGGGTGAGGAGGGATCTTATTGAGATGTATAAAATCATGAGAGGAATAGATCGGGTAGATGCAGAGTCTCTTGCCCAGAGTAGGTGAATCGAGGACCAGAGGACATAGGTTTAAGGTGAAAGGGAAAAGATTTAATAGGAGTCCGAGGGGTAATATTTTCACACCAAGGGGCGGTGGGTGTGTGGAACAAGCTGCCAGAAGAGGCAGTGACGATCGCAACGTTTAAGAAACAGTTAGACAGGTACATGGATAGGACAGGTTTGGAGGGATATGGACCAAGCGCGGGCAGGTGAGACTGGTGTAGCTGGGATATGTGGGCCTTTGTGGGCAAGTAGGGCCGAAGGGCCTGTTTCCACACTGTATCTCTCTATGACTCTAGGACGAGATGGGCAGCAACGTGTGAGATCTCGTGGCTTCCAAGAACGTAGGGTGTAGAGTAGTGAAGAAAATCAAACCAAAGACTTAAAATGAGCAAAATAACCTTCCAGGAAACAAAATGGGTGCATGGGAACTTAAAATAAGTCATTGCTGCCTCTTGGAAAATAAATAAAAATCCTGCCTCGGGTTCTGACAGCTCTAACCCAGCTCCCCATATTACAGGAAGAAAAATGACCAAACGCCCACACTAACCTACTTATGCCAAAAGACATAAGAATGTGATACGTCCACCCTCTCTATCAACACTAGGTTTTCCAAGAGAAATGGTGTTTTCTTTTTATAGCTCGCTGCGCTGCACATCTAGTTTCAGGAAGAGGAAGACCTTAATGTTATGTTGTAACTGATAGAAAGGTCTTTCGTTGCCGGATTGATTTACTGGCCGCTTGCTACATCAATTATTCACCCAATTAAATGTGTTATTCATTTGTTACCCAATTAAATGTACGCAATTTGGATTTTGGAAACTCTATTCAGAGTCGTATTTATACAAATAGGCACTTTGTAGATCAGTCATTGAAAACAAATACTAGCCCTCCATCACAGCGAGAGAGCACATTGGACAGTGTTCACAAAAGGTTTGTGTGTTTGAACAGTCTGTGTTCTGTGCCCATGGAGGGAGAAAGGCAGTCAGGCAAGCAAACAAAGACTTTTTGAAGGTACACAAAATTGCTGGAGAAACTCAGCAGGTGCAGCAGCATCTATGGAGCGAAGGAAATAGGCAACGTTTCTGGCCGAAACCCTTCTGCTGCTGCACCCGCTGAGTTTCTCCAGCATTTTTGTGTACCTTCGATTTCCCAGCATCTGCAGTTCCTTCTTAGACAAAGACTTTTTGAAAATACTTTCCTTGTTGATTTTTGGTTACCTGTTCTGTGATGTCAGCAAATAGTTTGTCGAGCACAGCGTGTGCCACTTTTGTTGTTGCTGCCGCCGAGTGTTTACTTTGGTTTGGCCTGGAGAAACAGCGCGGAACACAGGTCCCTCGGCCCACCGGGCCCGCGCCGACCAGCGATCCCCCCCGCACACGATGGCACTAGCCCACCCGCACAAGGGGCAATTTACAATTTTAACCAAGCCACTTAACCTATAAACCTGTACGTCTTTGGAGTGTGGGAAGAAACCGGAGCACCCCGGAGAAAACCCGCCCGTGTCACATACAGACAGACAGCGCCCGTAGTCAGGATCGAACCTGGGTCTCTGGCGCTGCGAGGCAGTAACTCCACCGCTGCGCCACTGCAACAACTTCAATTGTGTTGCCCCCAAAGCCGGACAAGAATTGCTCCAATATGGTATAAGTTGGCAAACGTTTAATATAATAACATTTCACTAACACTAACATGTGTTAACTCCACGTTGGTTCATTCACGCCATTGAGCAATAACTCAAGGAAAGGCAAGCACTACGGGCGGCACAATGGCGCAGCTTGTGGAGCTTGCCGCCTCACAGCGCCAGAGACCTGGGTTCAATCCTGACTTTGGGCGCTGTCTGTGTGGAGTTTGCATGTTCTCCCGGAGACCTAATGGGTTTATTCCAGGTGATTCGATTTCTGCCCTCATTCCAAAGACAGAAGGTTAATTGGCCTCTGTAAATTGCCCTCAACGTGGAAGGAGTGGATGCAAAAATGGGATTCGCATAGAACTAGTGCGAATGGGTGACCATTGGCTGGAGACGATTTGGTGGGCGAAAGGTTTGTTTCCACACTGTGTCTCTAAACTAAACTGAACTAAACTAAACAAACTATCATGAGAGTTCCTGCGACTGTTCTGTTCTCCCTCCTTGTCTTTTTTTGATTGATTTAACAGGACGTGTGTATGGCCAGTGTGCGTATAAGGCCAGCATTTATTGACCATCCCCAGCCTAGATATAATTTTAGATTCAGAGATACAGTGTGGAAACGGGCCCTTCGGCCTACTGAGTCCTCGCCAACTGATCAGCATTTTGGTGGGAATTGGATTGAAGGTGCAGGAGATGTTTTCCATGGTCAAGGGCAGGGTGAAAAGTAAAGTAAACATGGCGGGGATATGCAAGGAATGGAGGGATCAGTAACCATTGCCAGCATATGCAAAGATTAAGCGAGTTCGGTATTCCGATAAACACAAGGAATTATGGGATTTTTCAAAGGTCACTCGCTTACAGCCAGTGCGGAGAAGATGCACTAACTCCAGCTCAACTCTGCCGGTCCCGCCAGGTTAACCGACAGCCCTGGACTGACGGGACACCGGCCTGGAGCAGTGGAGTTAGCGCTAGTCCTCCATGCTGGCTGTAAGCCTGGGCCGCCACTGCTCAGGTCCGGTGTCCCGTCAGTCCAGGGACACCCAGGACATCTCCGGCCACCCCCGGACAGGGATGGGACATTCGGGAGGGGACGAGGATGGTCCAGTAGCAATTCAACAGCACTTGCAGCGCCGGAGACCCTGACTACGGATGAAACGCAGGTCTGTACTCATGCATTAGCACAGCTGCCGAGAAAGTTTATCGCAAGTGACCTATGACCTGGGCATGCGCAGTCGGAATACCAAACTCACTTATAGAGGGATATGGATCATATGCAGGCAGAGGTAATTGGTTCAGCTTGACATCATGTTTAGCACAGACGTTGTGGGCCAAAGGGCCTTTTCTGTGCTGAATGTGTTTAATTTAGTTGATTGGCATGTGTACCGAGGTACAGTGAAAAGTCTTTGTTGCATGCTAACCAGTCAGCAGAAAAACAATACCATTTACAGTGTATAGGTACATGATAAGGGAATAATGTTTAGTGCAAGGTAAAGCCAGCAAAGTCCGATTGTGTTCTTTGGGTATTAAATCTAAAGAACACCCTCTGACTTTAAGTCGAAAGTGGCCAAACGTCAGATGCAGCCGAGTCATTAATGAAACTATTTACTCATAAACCTCACCAAATAATGCAGTGACTTTGTGACTAGCACTCGGAACTGATAAGAAGGCACTATCTACTCTGTGAAAGATGCTGATTCCAGCTTCTGGGCATAATCTGCAGGAACCAGGACATCTATAAATAGGAACACTTCAAACTGATAAAATTCCCCTTTTAATAAACGGAGAGAGGACACCTGCAAAATTGATGGCCTGTTCACGCACTGGCATGAATGTTTCTAGCGATAAGATCTGGGGCCTGAATTCCTCAGGGGCTCCACATATCTCCCGCTGTTGCTGTTCAGTTCAGTTCAGTTCAGAGATGCAGCACGGAAACAGGCACATCGGCCCACCGAGTCCGCGCCGACCAGCGATCCCCGCACACTAACACTATCCCACACACACACTAGGGACAATTTTCAATTATACCAAGCCAATTAACCTACAAACCTGCACGTGCTTGGTGTGTGGGAAGAAACCGAAGATCTCGGAGAAAACCCACGTGGGTCACGGGGAGAACGTACAAACTCTGTACAGACAGCACCTGTAGTCGGGATCGAACCCAGGTCTACAGGCGCTGTAAGGCAGCAACACTACCATTGCACCACTGTGCCGACCACCTTTTAGAACCCTTGACCCTGGGAAACAGACTGCAAGTGTTCACATTGTCTCTACCTCTCTTGACCTTGTACATCTCAATAAGGTCAACACCTAGCCCTTCCCCTCCCAAGTAAGAGTCCATGCCTTTCCAAACTTCTCCTATAGTTCAAGTCTGCATGTGCAGGTAACATCCTGGCGATCCTAGTGAATGGCTTAACACAGAACATAGAAAAGTACAGCACAGGGACAGACCCTTGGACTCACAACACCTGTTCTGAACATGATGCCAAGATACACTAATCTCATCTGCCGGCACTTGATCCATATCCCTGCATTTCCTGCCTATCCATGTGCAAATCTACGAGTGTGCCGATCTAATCACAACTCCGATTCTACACACAGAGAACAGAACCCTGGGCCAGAGGCTCTGTTTCCATGCTGTGCCTGGCTTCACTCATTGATTGAATTGATTGAAAGATACAGCATGGTAACAGGCCTTTCGGCCCACCAAGTCTACACCGACCATCAATCACCCTGTCACACTAGTTCTAGGTTATCCCACTCCCTACACAGTAGGGGCAATTTAGAGTGGCCAATTTACCTTTAAACCCACAAGTCAGGAGATATGGGGAGAAGGCAAGAGAATGTTTAGCGAGGGTCTCGACCCGAAACGAGCTGAAGAAGGGTCTCGAGCCGAAAACGTCACCCATTCCTTCTCTCCAGAGATGCTGCCTGTCCCGCTGAGTTACTCCAGCATTTTATGTCTATCTTCGGTTTAAACCAGCATCTGCAGTTCTTTGCTATGAATGTTTAGTTTAGTTTATTGTCATAAAGCTTTTGTTCCGTGCTAACCAATCAGCGGGAAAGACAATACATGAATGGGGTTCGGAGGGAGAGATAGATCAGCCATGATTGAGTGGCAGAGTAGACTTGATGGGCCGAATGGCCTAATTCTTCTCCTATCGCTTATGAACTTATAACGTCTTTGGGATGTGGGAGGAAGCCAGAGCACCCGGAGGAAATCCATACGGTCATGGAGAGAACGTGGAATCTTTCAGTCCTTTTGACTAAAGAGAGATGCCACCTGATATATGTGTGATTATCCTTGTCGCCTTTTGAAATTTAGCCTGGAGGAAGGTTGGCTGCTTTGTTGTTCAAATTCACTTCACACAATTGGGTTATCATAAGTGTTATAAGTGATATGAGTAGAATTAGGCCATTCGGCCCATCAAGTCTACTCCACCATTCAATCAAGGCTGATCCCTCCTAACCCTATTCTGCTGCCTTCTCCCCATAACCCCTGACACCCACACTAGTCAAGAGCAGCTTGCATAAGTAAATGAGCACACTCTGTGTTGGAAGGAACTGCAGATGCAGGTTTATACTGAAGATAGACAGAATGTGCTGGAGTAACAAGATAGAGTGCTGATTTAGACACAAAATGCTGGAGTAACTCAGCGGGTCAGGCAGCATCTCTGGGGAAAAAAGAAATACGCAATGTTTTGGGTCAGAAGCCTTCTTCAGACTCTGAACCAGTCCAGTCTGAACCAGTCCAGTCTGAACCAGTCTGAAGAAGGGTCTCGACACCCATTCCTTCTCTCCAGAGATGTTGCCTGACCCGCTGACTGACCCGATATTTGAGAGAAGGAATAGGTGACGTTTCGGGTCGAGACTCAAGACCCTTCTTCAGACTGATTCAGACTGGACTGCTTCTAAGTCTGAAGAAGGCTCCTGACCCGAAACGTTGCCTATTTATTTTTTCCCAGAGGTGCCGCCTGACCCACTGAGTTACTCCAGCACTTTGTGTGTAAATCAGCACTTTATCTTCAGCACAAACCCGCACCTGCAGTTCCTTCCTTATTCAGATCCTTCTAGTTGTCGTTCATTGGGTTTACATAAGGGATGGACTAGACCTCGGGTGGGGGGGGGGGGGGTGGGGGGGGTGGAATATCGTTCACATGACATCATTGTTATTGTGTGTTATTTGAATCCAAGCGTGAACTCCACTCTGTGAATCCACTCTTCCGTGAAATTTGCATACCAATTCACATCCAGACACATCGGATCATGTTGGCTCAGTCTTTTGTTAGCGGAACTTCGTGCGAGGCTCAAATATCAGGTTTAAGGAGGAACTGCAGATGCTGGAAAATCGAAGGCAGACACAAATGCAGTCCAGGGTTCCCAAGCCGCTGAGAGGACTCTCCCGACACCGGAGCACCATCACCCGGCAAGAACGGCCTCGAACATCGGGCCTCCTTAAAGGCAACAGTGGAGGCCTCAATAGGCCCGACTATGGGTGGACATGGGATGGGGACTGGACATTGTGCCTTCCCTCATAATGGGAACCATTGTGGGGGGATGTTTTTATGTTTAAATGTCTTTATTATTGTTATGTCTGTATTCTTTCTTTATGTGCTGCATGGCAAGAAGCATCTCACTACACCTAGGTGTATGTGACCAATAAAATAACCTTTGAACCTTTGATATGCTGGAGAAACTCAGCGGGTGAGGCAGCAACTATGGAGCGAAGGAAATAGGTAACGTTTCGGGCCTGAAGAAGGGTTTTGACTTGAAACGTTGCCTATTACCATCGCTCCATAGATGCTGCCTCACCTGCTGAGTTTCTCCAGCATTTTTGTCTACCTTCGTGTCTGAAGAAGGGTTTCGACCCGAAACGTTGCCTATTTCCTTCGCTCAGATTTCAGGTTTATTGGGTTTACAGAGACGTGTGGTGCCTGCATCTACAGGTTACGCTCTTGTGCAAACTGATGCGGGTCAGTGTGAATCACAAACAAGATCTTCACATGAATGGAGGAAAAGCTTCACAGCCCCATAACAAATAAAAACCTTTTCAGGAGCATATGGAGCTCGCTGGTCTGTCCGTAACTTGTTCATCTCCCAAAGACAGACACAAAATGCTGGAGTAACTCAGCGGGACAGGCAGCATCTCAGGAGAGAATGAATGGGTGACGTTTCATGTCTGAAGAAGGGTCTCGACCTGAAACATCACTCATTCCTTCTCTCCAGAGATGCTGCCTGTCCCGCTGAGTTACTCCAGCATTTTGTGTCTACCCTATATATATATATATATATATATATTGTGTGTGTGTGAAAGTTGCACACCAGCGGCAAACTACAGTATTTTTGGCATCTTCTATGACCTATATACACCAGCCAAAATCATCCAAAGATTATATATAGGAAGGAACTGCAGATGCTGGTTTACACCGAAGATAGACACAGTGATGGAGTATCTCAGTGGGACAAGCAGAATCTATAGAGAGGAGGAATGGATCACGTTTCGGGTCGAGACCTTTCTTTTGTCTTCAGATCCAAAACGTCACCCATTCCTCCTCTCCCACAGAGTTACTCCAGAATTTAGTGTAAACCAGCATCTGCAGTTCCTTCCTCCACTGTCCGTCGGGGAATGTTGTCGACTTGCCCGTTCCAGACTGCAGGAGTACGTGCTGAGGGACGCACTGAAGCTCGGTGCAGCCAACGCCAAGGCTCCGTGGGGGTAGACCACAGTCTAGGGTCCTTCCACTGCTGGACATTGTGGGGGGGGGGGCGGGGTGGTGCAGGGTGTGGTGGAGATGCCCCTTAAACAAGGGAAGGGAAATCACCCCAGATGGCCACATGAGTGGCAAGAGTGCCGGGTATAATGATACCACAAAATATAACACCAATGAATGTGTGAGCATGGCCGCTGAGAATGTTGGAGCCTTTTTGTCCAGTTCTCACCTTGTACATATTTTTTATCCTGAATAAAGTTTATTTTGATTTTTAAAAAGCATACTCAGCTCGCTTAGCCTCGGTGGAGGAGGTCCACAAATGTAGGGCCCCTCGCTGTGGGAATTTGAGAGTCATGTGAAGATACCCCTCAAATAAGGGAAGGGATATCCCCCCAGGGGGGCACATGAGTGGCAAGGGTGTTTGGTTTAAGGATAGTTGTGAACACTATTGAATGTATGGACGCTGAGAATTAGTTTAGAGATACAGCACAAAACAGGCCCTTCGGTCCCAATAAGTCCGCACCAACCAGCGATCCCCGCACACTAACACTATCCTACACACACTAGGGACAATTTACAATTTTACCAAGCCAATTAACCTGCAAACCTGTACGTCTTTGGAGTGTGGGAGGAAACCGGAGATCCCGGAGAAAACTGGTGCAAGCCCTAGGAAGAACGTACAGACAGCACCCGTTGTCAAGATCGAACCCGGGTCTCTGGCGCTGTAAAGGGGCTGTCCCACTTGAGCAACCTAATTGGCGAGTTTAGAAGAGTTTGAAAAAATGACATGTTGAAGACCTCCTTCGACCATGTTGAAGACCAGCTTCGACTGGCTACGACTAACTTTGGGAAAATTGGACACCGAATAGTGAAGACGACCTCCCTTCGACTATGATGAAGACTACCTTCGACTACCTTCGATTACCTACGACCAACATGCCGACCCACTACGACCTACTACGACTAAACCTACGAGTAAAAAAAGTATTGCTTTTTTCCATGGCGACCTTTTTTTACTCGCGGGCATTTTATAACAGATTGAAAAAAACGCCGCGACCTAGCTGAGGCCTCAAGTACACGGAGACCACTCTCGAGAATGAAGGAGAGTTAAGAAGACCTCCTACAACCTCGTGTCGACCATGCTGCGAGTATGAGTCGAGTGTAAACTCACCAGAACTCGCGGATTAGGAAGCCCAAGTGGGACAGGCTCTTAACCACTAGAAGATAGTCCCAAAAAGCTGGAGTAACTCAGCGGGTCAGGCAGCATCTCTGGAGAAAAGGAATAGGTGATGGTCGAGACCCTTCTTCAGACTGAGAGTCAGGCGAGAGGGAACTAGAGTACAAAGGTTCATAGAACAAATGAATGAAAGGTTTGCAAAAGGACAAATCAAAACCAGCAATGATGATCAAGGAAAGGTGGAGCCCACAATGGTCTATTGTTGGCAGTGGAGAAGGTGATAACGAGTGATACAAACAGTGAAACTCAGCAGAGTGACAGTGAAACTAGTAGGACGACTAGGGTGGGGGAGGGATGGAGAGAGAGGGGATGCAAGAGTTAGAGAAGTTAGAGTTAGAGTTGGATGAAGTTAGAGAAATCAATATTCATACTATTGGGTTGTAATTGAAGATAGACACAAAATGCTGACACAGTAACTCTGCGGGACAGGCAGCATCTCTGGAGAGAAGGAATGGGTGACGTTTCGGGTCGAGACCCTTCTTTGCAAGCTGCCCAAGCAATATATGAGTGGCTGCTCCTCCAATTTGTGCTTGGCCTCACCCAGGCAGTGGAGGAGGCCCAGGACAGAAAGGTCAGTGTGTAGGAATGGGAAGGGGGGTGGTAAAGTGTTTGGGAACCGGTAGATCGCGCAAGCCAAGGCGGACTGAGCAAAGGTGCTTGTGTGCTGCAGAATCCCAGGAAAAATAAAACTCCCAACAATTCCCACTGAAGAACGATTGAGCGATTAAATCACCAACATTGGAGAAATTTGAATGAGAGGAAGATGTAGGCGGGGACCAGTTTTTTTGTGTTTTGGTTTTGTGATTGAAGGGTTGAATAGGCATGTCGGAATGTCTACTTGCTGAATCTGCAAAGGATCTGTGATACCCTGTCTCTACATGTTCCACTGACATTTAAGAACGAATTGATATGCATCCTGCAATTATGTAAATGCAAAGCTGCTGTTGGTATGCATTGAACACAGAGCTGATGAATAATGATGTGTTTAACTTTGATCAGAGTTTTTTCTTCCCACTTACAAATGTCACCATCAATTCTTTATCCTTTGGGATTGTTATTATTGGTGGGAAACGATTACAGCTGTGATCCGAACAAGTTCAGTTGTGTTTACAAATCAAGTCCGGGCACATTCTCCCGAGTAGGGACATTTTATTTAATTAATCCACAGGATGTGGGATCACGGGCAAGGCCGCCCGACTCTCACTGCCCATCCCTACGGGCTTTCGGGAAGAATGCGGTGAGCCACCTTGTTGAACGGCTCAGTCTTTGTGCCAAGAAGCTTCACACTGTGTTGTCAGGGCGGTTTTGTTTAGGTTAGAGATACGTTGCGGAAACAGGCCCTTCGGCCCATTGAGTCCACGCCCACCAGCGATCCCCCCACACGGTGGCACAGCGATAGAGTTGCTGCCTTGCAGCGAAAGCAGCGCCAGAGACCCGGGTTCGATCCCGACTATGGGTGCTGTCTGCATGGAGTTTGTACGTTCTCCCCATGACCTGCGTGGGGTTTTCTCCCGAGATCTTCGGTTTCCTCCCACACTCCAAAGACGTACAGGTTTGTAGGTTAATTGGCTTGGGATAAATGTAACTTGTCCCTAGTGGGTCTTCTTCTTGTGTATGGCATGCACAGCCTAGATTGTAGATCAAGGGCCAGGACAGCATCAGTTACTGTGTGGATCGGCTTTGATGCCCGCAGGGAAAAGCCTCAGTGAGCAGGCATTAGCGATGTGTGGGATGGTCTGGTCTGGATGTCTGCAGTCGCAAGCAGGGGTGTCTGTCATCCCCCACTTATGCAATTGGGTGTAGGATAATGTTAATGTGCAGGGAACGCTGGTCGGCAGGGACCCGGTGGGCCAAAGGGCCTGTTCCCGCGCTGTATCTCTAAACTAAACTAACACCGTCCTACACACACTAGGGAGAATTTACAATTTTACCGAAACCGATTAACCTACAAACCTGTAAGTCTTTGGAATGTGGGAGGAAATCGGAGCACCCGGAGAAAACCCACGCAGGTGTGTGTGTGTGTGTGTGTGTGTGTGTGTGTGTGCGTGCGTGTGCGTGTGCGTGTGTGTGTGTGTGCGTGTCTGTGTCTGTGTCTGTGTCTGTGTGTGTGTGTGT